>NW_028244005.1:0-58311 GCF_964263255.1 Lissotriton vulgaris
AATCTGTTTAATATGACTCTTCCTGCTACTTTCATCAGGGAGTCCAGTAACGAAATTGGCCTGTAGCACTTTGGATCGTTACAGTCCCCCTTCTTAAAAATTGGAACGACGATGGCCTCTTGCCATGAGGGAAAAAAACCCTATTTTGTTACCGCTGTTTAAAACATTAGTCAGAAGGGGTGCCCATAGTTTAATATTAGACTTATAAATATCTACAGGGACCCCGTCTGGCCCTGGGGCTTTACCTGCAGCGCTTTCAGCTATGGCTACTTCTACTTCAGACAATGCAAAATCAATGTCTATAGGGAACAATCCCTGTGTATTGTTTTCCACCGCCCCAAAATATTTCAGCGTGTCTGCTCACTACAAGGTCGTCCTTTTTATATAACTCAGTAAAATGATCCACCCAAATGCCTTCTTCTATTGCCATCTCTATGGAATCTGTTTTCCTATCCACAAAGAAAGGGGCATTCACGCCTTCCAGAATCCAATGTTATCTTTCAAAAGACAGGTTTAATGTAAGATTCACCATGCCTCCTGCTTCAACTCCTTCTTCCGATTTTTTATTGCATTGGAATATATGCCTCTGGCCTTTCTTATCTCAGTGACATTTTTTGGTTCTCTTTTAAGAGTCAGCTTTAAAAATTACGTGTGCTTTGCTGCACACTGAATCGAACCAACCCTCAATTTTAGTTCTCGAACATTTCCTCATAGTTCCTGTGAGGGCTTTACAAATTTCCTCTGAAATACTACGAACAGCCGAGAATAAGTTTTCAAAGAAGGCAGTGGGCTCTACTTTATTCCATTTTATGGAGTAGCCATTCAATTTTGCTAATGATATCCTGTGGCTATATAGATTGTCAATTACATCATTGTTCTTACTACTTCGTACTGCAAAGATTAAGGAAAAACTATTAGGGAAATGGTCACTTATTGCAATGTCACATGTTTTAAAATTAAGAACATTGCAAGAGTGACTGTTCGAGACCAAAGCAAAATCTATCAATGAATTACATCCCCTACCGTTAAATGTGGGTACAAAAGCAGCCTGTGGGCTACAAAGTTCGTTTACAAATCCCAAATCCAAGTGGAATAATAGGTTATTAAAAAAGTTCCCAGTAGTAGTATGTGCAAAATGAGTGCAAGGGTCACCTTTAGGATTATCCAACCCACAAGCGCTTGTATGACTATTTGGACATAAATAACAATTGAAGTCCCCCATCCATACAGCACAGTAGAGCTGGTGGCCGTTCCTTCAGGTATCTGGCCCAAAGCTCTGGAATTCGATCCCCCTTGGTGCTCGAACCACTTCTAACCATATGCTATTTCGTAAACAGATCAAAACTTGGCTGTTTTCTTCCATTTAACTCACCTCTAACTTGATTTCCTCCCACTTTAAATACCAGAGACTGATGGTAGTTTGAACCCAAGTTAGATTTTTGAACCGTGATGTTTACAGTGTTTGATATATAGGTACAAAGACCCCCTGCATTCTGCCCCTTGTTGACAAGTTAACGGGAGTGTGAAAGGTACGCTAACCATTAATATGGATCTTTTCCCGCCCCCAACACTCTTGAAGACAGATAAAGGAAAAATTTGGTATAAAGGGTAGGAATGCTGGATCCTTAAGCTTATTAGATAGACCCGCTACGTTCAAAGAAAGAAATGTAATAATATCTTCCTTATCTGAGATCTTATTTGGGGCCTTGTCCATCTTGGAATCGACTAAGCTATTGCCATAAAGTATGGGGTCTAAACGGTCTCCTATGTCTGGCTGGTGGTCTAACAGGACTTGTTCTTTTTTTTTTTTTTTAGGGTGCTGCCAACAGTTTACAAGGGATACCTACATTGTGCTCGTGGATGTTACGGTCACTGTTCAGTCCCCCTTCTCCTATTACAATGTATATATTTTGAGGGCCCTTCCCTATGTT
Source organism: Lissotriton vulgaris (assembly GCF_964263255.1). Taxonomy (NCBI): domain Eukaryota; kingdom Metazoa; phylum Chordata; class Amphibia; order Caudata; family Salamandridae; genus Lissotriton; species Lissotriton vulgaris. The sequence continues at coordinate 1,932 of NW_028244005.1, forward strand.
ACCCGAACTGGTTTCAATATGATGGACCACTAAGTCACTTTTCTTTGTTATACTATGCGTCTTAAAAGGATTTTGATATTGATTTCCTCCCTCCTGTACATCACTTAGTATATTTTCCCTAGTTAACTGTAGTCAGTCCACCATTTCTAGGCAACTAAATCTATTTTGGGTGGAAATGTCTCTCCGGCCATTTAATGGACCATACCATCCATTTTCCAACCTACCCTTTAGCGTGGTGCGTAACCCGTGTGATTGAGGATCATGATCAGCAGGGACCTAGTAAGTGCATTATATGCAATTTGTGTCTGGGAGTATGATGTGAGTGAAACAGTGCTGTACCATTGTGTGTCCCATGCCTCCATTCACCAATTCCGTGTCCATGCAGCAGTCACCAAGATTAAAAAGGCACACTGTGGCATATGGACTGTACAGGGCAGAGTGAATTTTGGGAGTTGTTGTTTCTTCATGACAACTGGGTAAATGAGCCACACTTGTGCATTCATATTCAATTCAGCTCTGCCAGCACCACTACCTTTGAACCAAGGAAATCATAACTGATGTGTGCATTGGATGAGCAATGGTACAGAGACTGTCCAGTGTGCGTATGGCAATCCATAGGGTATTGGATGCTGTGATTTGCATTGCATTTGTGGAGTATGGGTTCCAATTGAGACAGATCATCATGTGCTATGGAGTCAAGACAGACTTTGAGATCCTTGCATCACTCTTAAGTTTTCCTAAATTTGCAAGGTGTTTTCACTGACATACGTCTCACCCTCAGTGGCCTGTAGGACATTTCACATGTACAGGTAGCTGTCACAACCACCTACCCCTGTTCACCGGTGTACTGCATTACATTTTAAGTCAACAAAGCCAATATGTGGCACTGGATTGTCCGATGATGTGTGGGGACGGCAAAAGGCTAGATCACAATGTAGCTAGGGAAGTAGCCCAGACCCTATGTGGATGTGTGACCCACATTCGGCATTCGGCTTGTCCCATACAATGCTACGAAGCAGATGACACTTGTCCAGACGTTAAATAGCTGCAACTCCATATCAATGGCCAAATTCAATTAAATCTGGACTCTTCATGTTCTCCTTTGGTGGACTGGTTTTGGAACTGGCACATGTAGCAGTGACAGGACACACAGATCACAAGAAGGCCTAGATTGAGGGTTAGCCAATACAGTTGCGTAAGCCACAATAATACACATGAGATGTCAGACTCAATTCAGTAAATTACAGTGAACATACATGTAATGTAAGTTCATAAACACTGAGGGACCCTTGCGCCTCTTTTATACCGCTGTTGTGTCACTTTTGTGATGCAGCGGCGGCACAAACCAAGCACCATGCTGCTGGGTAATTACAACGTGACACATCTGGGAGATGCGTCACGTTGTACAGCCCTGCACCACATGTAGGCGTTCTGTCACGAGGGCGTTCCAGTGCAGGAACGCCTCCTAAAAATGGCTGAGTGAAATCTACAAGATTTCACTTAATCACTTTTAGAGCCATGCTGCGTCAAAACCCTGCGCCTGCTTGAAGCAGGCGTAAGGATTGACACAGCCTGTTAGAGATAGGGTACCCTGAGCCTTGCTGGAGCTGCGTTGCGCTTGTGACACAATTCCAGCAATGCGCCACTTTTCCACCGGGGATGTGTCACGCATCTGCCCACCCAAGCGCCACGGTGGGCCGCATTGTAAATGCGGTGCATCAGGGGTGGCGCACGGGCGGGCAGATGCGTCGCAACTCTTCTGGCACATCTCTGCTGATTAGCAAAGAAGTCGTGAATTGGCCCCTGACAACTGTAGAGTGTGATCAGAAGAGAACAAATTCTGACCTTTGCTCTTCTATGTATGTGTCTCGTCCTGCATGAAACAAGCACTACATAAGGATTTTGCTTACATTTCAGCAGGCACGGCTGGTGAGAAAGAAGAACTGCAGGAACAAGTCCAGAGCAGGAGGACATCAGTTTGCCGGTGGCTACACCCTCTTTCCAGCAGCGAGGAAGAAGAGGAGGAGAAGGGGACCTCAACATCAGGAGGCAAGAAGATTGCACCCACCCGGGATGAGGTAGAACCCGACTCTGGTGCTACGTTCCGGGTGGAGGCTGTGGACATTGAAGGTGGGGGGGAAGGATCCAACAACTCTGACCATGATGTGGTGGGGAGCGACTCTCCCCCACACTCTTCACAAGTGGGTCCTCAAGAGGTGTCCCCGAGGCATGCCAACATTCAATCTGGGCCTGCCATCAGCCCCTCCCTACCTCTAATGTCCCCCATTCCATCGGGGACTCCAGCTCCATCCCCTGCAACCTGTCCCCCTCCTCGTAGCCGCCAAGCCGAACACATCTGCTCCAGAACTGAGGCACCACAACCCTCTTGTCCCCCCCAGACTCCTCCCGGTGTTGTTCCTCCTGTGGCTGTGCCAGGGGACTTGAGTTGGATGGTTGATGGTCAAACAGACATGTCTTCTCGCATCATGCTACGAGTGTGTCTAGAGATACGCACGATGCGAGCGGACATTGTCCAATCTATGGACAACCTCGCCACCAACGTCCATTCCCTGACCACAGCCATGTCGTCTGTTGTCTCCCAAATCCCTTCCCATTCAACCGTCAATGTTTCCTCCTGTATGTTGCCCCACACTGTTTCCCCCGTACTCCTTGTGTGTCACGATCCCATGTGGTGCCTGTTCCTGCACCAGCCAGTCGTGTGCCTGTATCGGACACTGAGGATTTGGACATTGTGGTCCTGGAGGAAGACCAGAAGGACACTTGACTTTTTGACTGAGACGTTGTTGTTGACAAAGATTTCATTTCCCCTTGTAAATAGACTGGTTTCCCTGACGCTCCCTGACGTATTATATTTTTTTTTTCCCCACCTCAATCCAAGTTCCCTTCTCCTTCTGCATTAAGATCATCATTTGTTTTCCTTACTTCCGGATGTATGATGGTACAACGCCTGCTTTTACAACGCGTACCGTTACAACGCAGGATTTACAACGCAAGTCGTTACAACGACTTGCGTGGGGGGGGCTGGATAGTGAATAGTTTGATTTACTATTCCAACTCCAGTCTCCGTGGATAGTAGGGAAGGTGTTGGATAGTAAATTAAACTATTCCCTATCCTAGAGCGTCCTCCAGCGAAAGTCGTTGCAACGACTTTCGTTGCAAAACTTGCGTGGTAATGGTACCGCGTTGTAAAACATTTGTTGTAAAGGATGTTCCCCTTTCTCCCTTCCAAACAGATTTTTATTTTATTTTCCTACATAAATATCTTTGAGGAATTCTACTTAGTTTAACTTGTTTGACTTCATTTTGAATGTCTGTTTCCAAATATGGACACATATTTTGTGAGTCATATGCTATGCACATAATAGCGTGTTGCAGTGATGGGTTAAAACTTGCAACTGTGTCTCACACACACACACACATGGCTACATCGTTAGACAGGACATGATTCACAACAGAATATTACTTTTATAGATCTTTATTTTCACTATACACCTGGACCCCAAGACAAAATTGACCACGTGAATGTCACTGGCGATCGTGCTTGTGACTCCGCAATTTTGGGGGTGATGATCGCTGTGAGGGGTCAGGTTGAACTTGTCACCTATGTGTATGTGGGTTTTGTACAGGGTGATCTACAAGTGAAAGTGCAGATGGTGTCTGCACATTTGGTGTCTATGCCTGGACAAGGGCTGGGTGTGCAGGTGGTGAGAGTGAATGTACAGAGGTTGGTGGTGGTTGTGCAGGTGGTGGGATTGACAGTTCAGGGGTTGGTGGTGGTTGTGCAGGTGGTGGGAGTGAAAGTACAGGGGTTGGTGCTGGTTGTGCAGGTGGGGGGTGGGGGAGTGACAGTACAGGGGTGGTGGTGGTTGAGCAGGTGGTGGGACAGACAGTACAGGGGTTGGTGGTGGTTGTGCAGGTGGTGGGGGTGCCTTTTCAGGGTGCCGGTGTGTTTGTGTACCTTTGCTGTGGTGCTGTGCTGTTGGTGGTACAGGTATGTGGATGTGCTGTCCTGCAGGCAGATATGATTGTTCCCCTCACTCCTTTGGCCGTGAAGAGAGACTTTGGATCACTCTCACCATGCCCTCCATCATCTTCATGGCCAAGGCATGGTGTCTTGCACTCTCTTCCCTTTGGATGGATATCAGGTCTGTCATATTCCTGGACATGTTATGCCAAGTTCTATCCATCCTATCCAAAGCTTGGCTCACTCTGTCCACCACCTGAGGGAATTGGACCATGTCCTGCAGGGACCCAGACATGTCTGACAGGGTAACCCCTTTGGCACGAATGTCCTGTCTCACATCTGCCTGCTGTTGGAAGAAGTTCTGCTCCCACTGGCCACCATCGCCAGGTGCAGGCCCCCTCTGCAGTTATCTGCCAGGGATGAGATGAGCAGGTCCAATACCAGGGGGGGGTGGCAGGTGGAAGACTGTGGGCAGGAGAATGGTACCCAGGGGATACTTGCACCAGAACTGGGCTGGTACTTCCCACAGATGGTGGAGAGAATGGCAGGGATACACTGTGTAGGGAAGAGCGGGAAGGGGAACCACCATGTTGGTCCAGGACGTAAGGGCTGTGAGGGAGTGATGTCTGTGATTAGATGTGTGGGAGCGGTGGCTGGTTTGATCCTTGCTGAGGACATGGTATTGTTTGTTTGGGAGGAGGGTGACGAACAATGCTTGGCGGAGGATGTGATGCTGTGACATCAGGATCGTCATCCAAGGAGTGGATGGATATGTGGTCATCATCATCCACAAAGTCAACGTCCTCATGATCTTCCTCCTCCTCTTGAGCATGACTTGCTGCTGACATTACTGGCTGGAGGATATGGGGATTCTCCCCTCTGATTCCCCGTCGGCCAGCACTGGTCGTCGGTCAGTCATCCTCTCCCTTAGCATCATCTGAAACACAAAGGTTGCAACCGTATTAGTGATTGACCTTGTAATACATGTTGTGCAACACCAGGGTTGTATTAACTATACTTTGCATCAGCAGATGAGGATCATGTGACCTGGTTAGGGTACCACCACAAATGACCGCTCACACCATAGCACTGAGGTGTTACACGGAGATGTACATAATACTAGCAAACTCACCAGCTCCAGCCACAACTTTCTGTCCCTTCGCGTTCCCCCTTGGTATCCTGCTGAACCGGTCTCCTCATATTTATTTATTTATTTATTTATTTAGAGAGTTTTATATAGTGCGAACGTGACCCTTGGGTATCAGAGCGCTTCACAGATACATATACATGAGGTAGGTTAGAGATACAACTCGCATAGCATAACCATATAGTGAAGGAGGTAGGTAGGTATAGAGCTATATAGTAAACGTTTCAAACTGATATGAGGTAGTTTAGGTATACGTCTATAAGGTAATATAGCATTGAATATGTACAATGGCGTGGTATAATTAGGATAGTACTTCACATCGGTATTTACATATTTCTATATCATTTTAGTCTGCGTCTATCTCCAAGGTTACCATATAAGTTATTCTACTTGTCTACTGTACTATATATTATAATCCTGTACAATAGTTCCGAATTGTCTTTATCTGTAGTGACTTTCTCTTTTCTTCCATTTGTAGTTCCATTTTGGCACATCTATGACGCAGTGGTGGTGATGTCCTTTCTTGCCTATGTAAGGAACTTACTCATTAGGAAGATCTTAGCTTCCCTCTTGAATGTTGCCGTGTTTGTAATTTTCCTGATATTTGGAGGGAGTGAGTTCCATATTCTAGGGACTGCCCCGGAGAAAGCTCTGTCGTATGTTTTCTTCTTCCGGAAGATAGGTGGTTTCAGCAGCAGCTCCTTGGCACTCCTAGCTGGTCCTCCTCCTCCAGATAGCTCAATCTTCTTGGCCAGGTATCTTGGTGTTTTGTAGTGGAGCGCTTTGTGGGTGATACATTCCATTTTAAGTTGGATTCTGGCTTTGTATGTTAGCCAATTTAACGCTTTCAGGTGTGGCGAGATATGATCGAATTTCCTCGATCCGGTGATGAGCCTTGCTGCTGCATTGAGGCATGCTTTTAGTGGTGCAGTGGAAATTTTTGGTAGACCTGCTAAGGTTGTACATCCATATTCAATCCTTGAGATAACTAAGGATTGTACTGCCATTTTGAGATCTGCCGTAGAGATGAATGGTTTCACTTTCCTAATGTAGTTCAAGTGAAAGCGGGCATTTTTTGCCATTGATTTGATGTGGGCTTTCATGTCTAGGTTCTTATCCAATGTGATTCCTAATGATTTCGCTGAGTTCACTAGCGTAGGGGTGCAGTTTAGTGCTGTGATCAATTTGGTCCATTCCTTCACTTCTCTGTGGTTCTTTGGTGGCGAGATTAATAGGAATACCATTTTTTGTGCATTTAGCTTCAGGTGATTACGTGTTAACCAGCTTAATGACACTTTTAAGGCTTCATTCATCAACTTGATGTCTTCCAGAGATGCGATCTTGATGTATATTTGCGTGTCGTCCGCGTACATGTGATAAGATATGCTTGTGTCTCGGAGAATTTCTGTCAGAGGTTCGACGTATAGGTTAAAAAGTGAAGGGGTTAGTGTAGATCCTTGAGGGACGCTGATCGACATTCCCATCCTGTTGTGCAGCCTGTCTAGTAATTTTTTATGATTTACAGTGTTGAATGCAGACGACAGGTCAAGAAGGACTAGTAGACATGTTCTATTGAGATCTAGGGCCTGTATCGTATCATCGACGATATGTAGGATCGCTGTTTCCATTCTGTGGCCTGTTCTGAATCCCGATTGGCAGTCGTCCAATAGCATGAATTTAGTGATGTGATGGCTCAGTTGGTTTTGCACACATTTCTCGATTAATTTGGCAAGTAATGGAATATTGGTAACTGGGCGAAAGTTATTAGGATCTGCTGGGTCCGCTGTTGGTTTCTTGATGATGGGAACAGCTTGGCCTGTTTTTAAGCATTCTGGAAGGATCCCTTGAGATAGCGAGGCATTTATTATTTTGGTCCATATTGGGATGATGATGTGGTTGATTTTTTGTAGACGTTTGGCGGGGAGGTGGATCATTATAGTGGTTATTCGGTTTGATATCCGATTGAGTTTTGGCGATAGTATAGCCATAGCTGTAGAGGGTAGAGACAACATTTTCAATGACCTGCATCACCAATTAACAGACAGGCACATGTAACACTCCTGATTTGTATTTCACTTTGTAAACAACTGTTGATTCCATGCAGAAGGGGATCTTGATCTCTGTCATGGCCTAGTAATCTAAGCTAGTGACACACCTCATGCCAGATTACTTAATTTGTGCTGGTGCTTTCGGGTGCCTAGCAACGGCACTTAATTGACAGGGCCGGGTCTACACGCAATGCTGCATGGCTTTGATTTTTATGCGTTTTCTGCACAGAGTGTTTCTGTGACGCTTGCTTTTGTCATGGAACTTTGTAACAGCAACTGCTGACTACTATAGCAGGAAGAGTCCGACTTGTAAGGCAGCCCTGAGCCATCTCATGACTCAGAGAAAAGTCAGTGTGTGCTCCTTGAGTTGACACTGGTCATGATCGCAATCGTTCATCCCTGGCACTGCTACTCCTACTGCTAGGGTAGGGTGGCAGGGCCCCGCCCTGGCCCATGAAGGCCGGGGGCCGTGGGCCGTGGGCGGGGTACTGTGATGAAGAACTGCCAGGAGGAGGGTAGTACTACAGTTAGTTACTGACTGTTACTACTACTACATCATGATTTGAGCTGAGCAGAGTGTCTGGCTGGCCTGCGTACTAGCACTCTCTGTGTTCTGGTGTGTCGCCGACGCCGGCCCGGGAAATTTAAAAATTAGTGCTGGGAAGGTGCCACTGTGCAATGTCAGGTACAAGTACAGCAAGCAGTTTGTGTATGTCTGCACACATGCTGCGCTGCCGGTACCTGGAGGATGGGAGAGATAAGTTAGGAGTGTCCGAGTGTCACTAAGTCCGTGACCGACGACCGTGTCCGGTGTCCCCAGTGCTGTGCTGCTGTGCTTCTCGTCCGCAATACGACAGTTTCCCAAGTTAGTCGGTCCCACGCACGCACGCACTGACCGCACGGCGGCCACATCACAGCAGTACAGAGTCAGTGGTAGTAGATACTCCGTCGGCCTCAGCTTGACTCGGCTCGGCCACAGTCGCAGCTGGGAGCCTGCCTGGCTGTCCTGCACTGGCTGAGCCCACCCAGTGCAGAAAAATAAATGGAGATTGAGATTCATGAATGAAATGTGAATGAATCTCAATCTTCATGAATAACTCAAATTCTGCAGCCAGTGTGTGTCTGTCTGATGATTGATGTCCAGTACTGTTGATGTCTGATCATACTGTTGATGATGATGGTGGCATGGCATCATGAAGGCCACAGCGCTGGCCCTTAGCAGCACTAGCAGTGTTCTCGACCCAGTGGGTGTGTCAGACCGGGGACACTGAATTGGGCTGGGTTTTAGTTATGCGGGGGTTGGGGCTGTGCAGCAGTAGGCAACGTGCGCAGATTTCCCTACCCCACCAACACGCAGTCATCGTCGTTGACTCGTGGTTCAATCAACAGGCCACAGCCTTTCAGTTTCAACACAAGTCACTCTGAGTCAGTGCCAGCCAGCGCGACATGACGACATTACCGTTAAGGGACATGCAGCAGAGCAGTAGTTAGTAGCCACTCCAGTACCACCCAGCGGTTAACACAGCACCGTCCGTGACCCAGGTGAGGCACGCACCGCAGCCCGCAGACACGATGGCACTTGGTAGGCCCTGCCGCCCGCTAGCCAAAACAAGCTACTACAGCGCAGCAACTTAACGCAGGACTTTGGACACAGACTGACTGACTGCCTGCCCTTCTTTAACTAGTAGTGTAGTAGTACTGTAGTCGCACTCGCCACATGCGCCCGTGGCCCACCCCATTCCAGGATTATCAAATCATGATGAAGCCCGGCTGCCATGATGAGAATGGAGATTCATAATGCTGAATGAATCTCATTCTCTTCTGAGACTACTCCGTTCGAACTTCTAGTTTCTTTTCCTCAATTTGAATGGTATGGTGGTATCTATGCATGTTGATGGCGTGTTGCCGACCAGGTGGGCGGGTCGGGACTTTGGAGGGAGTGACACTTATTTGGGCTGGTTTTGGTTCTGCGGGAGTTGGGGCTGTGCGCACGCAGTAGGCAGCGTGTGCAGTTTCATTTGTTCAGATAGATTGCACCCATTTGCCACGCCCCAGCATATCCACTGGCCGCTGCACCCCAGCACACCGAGTCATGTGATTATGATCCATCTTACTGGGTCGGCCATACAACAACAACTTCACCACTAGACAACCAGCGCTACGCGATGTTGGTGACTGGTTGGTGTTGAGGAGAGGACTCACTCAGGACTGGCAGCAGCTATTACTGTGTGTTGTACAGTAGCCAGCCCAGTGCGATACTACCAGCGGCCGCGGCAGTAAGAACAGCACCAGGTGAGACAGGCTGGGCTAGCAGTAGCAGCCGCAGGCCTAATGCTGTGATTAGCAGCAGCCTAAGGCAGTGCACTCACTGTCTACGAATGCAACTGCACTGTAGTCAGTCAGTGTGTCTCGGGCCGGCCCCCTGCGGCCCCAGCAGCTTTCTGCCAGAGACAAGGAGGCATACTGCATGGCAGGGACTGAAAAACGCAGGCATACAGACACATTATCCATCCAGTCGTGGGCAGTTTTTAATGAAGGCCGCCACCCGCCCACGCCATGATCATCATGATGCCATTGCCAATAATGTGCCGCCCATGACAAACCAACTCTGCTTTTCTTTTGGGGAGCGTGGTGGTGTGACGGTCGTCAGCAGGTCACCCCGGGCCCCCACGTCACCTGCTGTTTGGTAGTACTGTCTGTCTGTGTAGCTAAGTTAGCAGCATACAGCATGAATGATGGAATCAGTGCACTGCGCTGCCTGTCCGGCAGCCGCCTGGTACTAGGCTAGCCACCACCGGCTGTACACAATCAGGCACACAGGTTTTTTAAGTGTGCTGCTGGCCTCAGTGTCGAAGTGGAACCTGGACTCCAGCTTGCAATGCGCGGTACTCCGACAAACATTTGAGCACCTGCACTTCATGTTTTACAAATTAAGTACTGGATTTACCTGAAGGATAGGGCCGCAAGGGTTTCACAGCTGCAGCCAGGATGTCATGCATTCCCCGGGATGTTGTCTGCTGCAGTGGTATCATACGGTCAGCACCTGTGGCGCGACATACATGTCCATATTTTAGTACAACAGATTGTAGCTATGAGGCAACATGTCATTCTCAATAACCATTTGCGGATAATTCAGGACAATGTGCAGCATGTTTACCTCATGGACTTTACATGTGGGCACCTGCTCACATGCAGCATTTGCCAGCTGTTACCTCCATGCAGCACTGACATTAATAAGATGACACATCAACTGACGAACTTGTATGAGAAGGTTACTGATATTTCAAGGAAGGGGATAAATGACCCGGACTCATCCGCATCACACTGATTTCACCTTTACCATTGAGACTAACATTTTTCATGAGTGTAATGTTGTCTGTTAACAAGTCAGAAAGGAGTTCATGTGTGAGATGTGCAGTAGTCATGGACATGATGTTGCTCATTTGTGCTTCAATACCCATGAGGTCACGCAGCTCATTTTTGAATGAGAGAACACAGATTTCTTATGTCCATCCTTTGAGTGTCCTCTGTTCCCATACTTACTCTATTTCCAACATCATGGTACTACTTAGCTGACAACGGATGGTGTCTTGTGCAGCAGACATCCAAACCTCATATTTCAAACAGTCACCTATACATGTGAATACGATAGAAGGGAGGCAAGCAGAAAACAACATTTGGTTATGATCACACATTGCAGATGAGGTGAGAAGCTTTGAGGCTTCCCGCCTGCACTGGATTATCGTGTTGCTCTTCAGCCAAGTCATTTTGCAGGTGTAATTCCATGAATATTCACCTTAGCAGCCCCTACACCCACCTCAAAGGTTCAGAGCTGGCATCAGTGTGTGCCTCAGCCATACCAATTTCATTTTGATTTAACCATGCATATTTTGCTAGGGATTTATCCTATCATTGAATTGCAAGCCTGTTGTGTTTTGATCAGTTCATATGACACATTGTTTTATTGTATGTCCATTCTGCAATGACTTGGCATACATTTTGTGTCAGCCTCTCCTTTGCCACCAGGGTCTGATCTGCCATGTGTTCAAATGCCATATGTGAGCATATTGTGATGCAGGACAACAGTGTTGTACAACATATACAACATACGCTGGAGGTGAAAGGCCCCCCTAATGAGCATTCAACCAGATTTATTTTAGGGTTGACTTACCTTGGCCCAGCACCGGAGCAGTGTGTGGTCCCTGAACAGATGTCACGTCCAACCTTGTAGCAGAAGTCAGTGTGTGTCTTTGATTCTGGGAGGACCGCATTGTACATACAATGATAAGTGTGTTTTGCAACTTTACATTTCTGCTGCCACCTGTGATGCACTCAATTTCTGGCACAAAGGACGAGCACAAGCAGTTGTGGGCACCACCGTTGCAGAAGTGTGTCATACATAATGTCATGAGTGATCCAACATATGATTTAGAATGGGCCCACTACCTAGATGCAACCTATATCACAATTACATGCCTACGAATCCAGAGGTAAGGTCCACTATCGTGTTTTGTTGATGCCCAACAAATAATCCATCCAATGTAAGAAGTACATGACCAGCTGTGTGGACTGTACAATTTAATGTATATTGGAAAGTTTTGAAGTTGGACAGTGGATGCATTGTCAATACTACTGAGACTGGTATCTCACTGCTTGTTCATCATTACCATATCTGTGCAAATAAAATTTCTTGGTTAGGTCTACAGACACGATTACAATATAGTAGGCACACCCTTTTGACTAGTTGTGGCACTCGATTACAGGATTGGATTAACCAGTCTGGGACTGTTGGTGAAATATATGTTATGTACAACAATTACAAAGGTATGATGAGCCAAGATTTTTATATTTTGTATTTCGCTGTACACAAATGTCATATGGTAAAGGTGAATGTCCACTGACAACTCCAATTGCTATGAAGCAATTTTTGCATCTCTGGTTGACTTTCATAGGTGGGCACTATATGTCCCTCTGTCGTCTCCTGACAATGTATGCATGTTGACCATCTCCTGGCCAGTTTGACTCACCTGTTAGTGAGGTTGTAATACCTTCCTCTATACATTGCCGATTCCTCCCAGTAAATGCGGTGACCTCTGCTACTGCAGTAGTCAATGCTCTAGCTGGATGTGTCAATGGGTGAGTAGAGAGAAAAGTAACCAAATGGGAAATGTGCTTGTGGAACTTTTCAGGGATTTCAGACAGGGCAGGTAGGAGCAGTGGTGTGTTGGAGATGTAATGGAGTGACAGAGTGGGAAATGGCCAACTGAATATGTGTATGACATATTTTGATCTTATGATTCTCTCACCTTCTGCTTTGTGATTTAGGCTGGCACAGGGTGATTTGCTTCTTGGAGAATTTGTGGAAGGTTTACACGCCCCTTGAAAAAGATTTACACTGCTGTTGCATCACTTCTGTGACAACAGACGACGTATTTTGAATTATTCGCAACGTGACGCATCTATGGGAAAGCGTCACATTGTGAGGCCATGCGCAACATTGAACCTGCGTCAGCTTTGATGTAGGCAGGGTGGGCATTCCTTTGAGATATGCCACGTAAAAGTGATGCAGTGAAATCTATAAGATTTCACAGAGTCACTTTTCAGAGGCCGCTGCGACGCAACCTTACGCCTGCTTGAAGCAGACGTAAGGAGTGGCGCAGCACGTTAGGTATAGGCGGTCCATGGACATTATTGGAGTTGCATCGCACTTGCAACATGACTCCAGCAAAGCACCCCCTAAACACCATCAGATGCAACACACATCTGTCTATACCTGCGCCACAGTGCACCGCTATGTAAATGCGACGCATCTGTGGTTGTGCAAGGGTTGAATTGCATGTCACATTGGTACTGGCGCTTCCCTGCTAATATTTGTCAATTGCTACTTAGCAGGGTTGTGTATGTACGGCAGCAGTACTGTGCCCATGTTTTCAAATAGGGGGGGGGATTAGCCTTTTCTAATGCAAAGGATTCTGGGACTTGTAGTGCTACATAGAGGGTGACACTTGAGTCTCTGACTGACTATATTTTTATATACACTTTGGACAAGTTCCTTACTCACAATGACAGTGTAACACAGACAATCTTTTCATGGACTTTTTCTTTTTATTCCATTTACCTGGCACCACGTAGTGGACATCACTGACAGGCAGCCCATGGACCAAGTGGGGGTGTATTGTGGTCAGGATATCCTCCTCCAGTGGCGTGAGACGGATGCGTGGTCCTGGGTATGCAGTAGGGAGGATGCTGCTTAATTCAATTCTGGAGTACTTCTCCTTCACCCTCTGCCTTTCATCCTGCCACTTTTTCTTGATGTTCTGTACTGTGCACCTCTCCTCCCCCAATGCTAAGACAGCAGTGGGTAACTGCTGCCAAAGGGCTGCCTTCTGTGTCACACTGGTGCAGTAGGGTGGGAGTCCATAAAGGCATTTGTGGTGCCTGACTATGAACTCCACAAGCATGATGATCTCCTCTGCAGTGAAGTTCCTCTTTCTCCTCATTTCAATTTTCTCTGGCAATGTGAGCATTGTGGACACGAACTCTCTGTGGCCAAACCTGTTCCTTCAATGTGTGCTGCTTTTATGTGTTTTGAGGTGCTGGTCAATTAGTGTTAATTGTCTTCAGCTGGAGCGTGGTGGGGGATGGTAGGCACTGGCAACATTCATCATGGCAAAATGGAGCTATTGGCTGCGATTGGCTGCAGTGTGTCAGCTGATCCATGGTGGGGGATGGTAGGCACTTGGACAGGTGTTTACCCTTGGCTAACATGACCAACTGCCAAAATTCCTATCTTCCGGCCCGGAATTGGAAATTCCGGCTTAAATTCAGAAATTCCGACATAGAGCCGTAAATTCCGGCCTGGAATCGGATATCCTGCTGAAGAGCCGTAAATTTCGGCCCGGAGGCGGAAATTACTGCCCGGGTGCGGACGTAAAGTTAGTAGTCATAAGTCTATTCTGTGAATACCGAAAGTAGTAAGTTCATTCTGTGAATACCAAAAGTAGTAAGTTCATTCTGTGAATGCCAAAAGTAGTAAGTGCATTCTGTGAATTCCAAAATGGTAGTACGTTTAGGATTCAGTCTTAAGTTCAATCTGTGAATCGGGCCCCTAGTACTTACTTAAGTAGTACACATGGACTCTGCACCTCTGTTTCTTCTTTCAGTATTTTTTATGTGTCTTTCTGCATCTGTCGCTTCTTTCTGCATTCCTTTTACGTCTTTCTGCACTTTTCTTCCCTTTTTTCTGCATCCCTATTGCCTCTTTCTGCACCTGTGTTCCTTCTTTCTGCAGTTGTTTTGTTTTTTTCTGCACCTCTTTTGGTTCATTCTATATTTTGCTTGCCTCTTTTTGTACCCCTCTTGACTCTTTGTGTACCTCTGTTGATTCTTTCTGCACTGCTCTGGCTTCTTCCTCCTTTTTCTGCACCCCTTTTGCCTCTTTTGCACCTCTTTTGCTTCTGACTGCACTTCTTTTTCTTCATACTGTACCCCTTGTGCCTTTTTGTCCATCCTTTTTCTGTTTTCCTGGACGTGTATTGGTTCTTTCTGGAGTGCTCTTGCCTCTTTCTGCATCTCTGTTGCAGTCCATTTTCTAACATGACATATAAGTCATGTGTGTCCTTCTGCTTTACTATTCTAGTAATGCTCAAAGTGTTGGGCCTAGGCAAAGATAAAAAAAGTCTATAACATGTCTCAGGTGTAAGTCTCAGCATATTCTGAAAACCTTATATACATTTGTTTCTACCTTTTAAATAGGAGGAGTTTTTTTAGTAATAGATAAGAATATTTGTATATAATTATTTTAATAATATTACATTCATTTTAAAATGTCTTTTTAGATATTCCCCATCATTATTAAGAAAGATTTAGAATGACAAGAAAAGCGCAAAAGAAAAGACAACAAAAAAACAGCACTATTTAAAGGAGAGAGAAAGGCAGAAACTAAATGAAGTACAACATGTCACATTGAAGAAAAAATCTTCTGGTAAGAGAACTAAAGAATTTGTTAAAAGACTTTTAAGGACTGGAAAGATTTTTGAAAATGAAAATAACAGAAAGAAAAGTTGTAGAACCAAGGAGAATGAAATGAAAAAATGACAAATTAATGGAAAAGCAGGTTATGGGAAAGCAATCTATTTTGAAAGAAGGATGAAACAATATATGAAGAATATGTTACCTGTGCCATATCAAAAGAAGGAGGAGAAAACAGCTCGAGACAACAAGTTTTACGGTTTCAAAGTCATCAATGTGGTAAATATTATTGATGAAAATACAAGTCTAAGGGAACATTTTATACAAAATGTCATTTTGCATTCCCACGTCCAGTAATTTCAAAAGGAAGAGTGAACAGTTTCATGTCGTCGGCAAGATATACTATAACTCGGAAATCTCCAAAAAATACTTACAACATAAACAGAACTGAAGACTCAAAATATATTAATGATTGCAATCCAGTGAATTTGATGATATGGAATGCAAATATGGATATCCAGTATGTTGCAGATAATTCGATTGCTGTTGTTCACTATGTTACATCATATATAACCAAATCTGAGAAGACGGACTTGAAAGAAATGTGGCAAGAAATTTCACAAGAGAAGACTCTTAGTAACAAATTGTACAGCTTTAGTTTGAAGATGCTTTCTCATCGAGAGATCGGATCCTATGAAGGTTCAGATTGGTTGACCTCTGCTAGTTTATATTCAAAGTCAAGAGGAATCATTAGGTAAGTCTAGGTCTTGCTGTAGCACGATATTGAGTATTGAAATCCGTACAAGAAATTGAATACTTAGCATTGAATTAACTAGAAAGTACAGATATTGTTAAAACAAATATATTGGATGCGTACTATCCTAAAAGAAGTTAACATATGGAAAACATATGTCTCTATGAAGTACTGCAACATTTCAGCTTTAAGAGAAATTTTACAGGAAATATAAATTAAGAAAAATATGCAGTAATTGGATGTGATGGAGGTTTGGTAAAACATGCCAAAGGAAATCTTATTAATCACAGGAAACTTAGTTGTGATACTCCAGATAAAAGGGAAGTTTTCTATTTAGCACTTCTGCAACTCTTCAAGCCTTGACATACTGAAATGGAATTACTTGGAGATTTTGACTGCTATGAAGATTCTTTTAATGCATGTAAAGATAGCAATGAATGTACAATTTTTCCAAATTATCTGCAAATGTTGAATGAAGAGATTGAACAAGAAACTACTGTTGTAGCTGAAATAGCTAGAGACAGTTCTCAAGATAGTCAAAGTTCTGCTCCTCTAAGTCAGGATCCACTAGGACAACAGATTCTTGAAAATTAATCAGCAATAGCCATTAGTGAAGCAGAAATGGCAATGCAACAAGCACAACAGGATATTATTAAGTTGGAAAAGTTAGAAGAACAACTAAATATTGAACAGAAAGAAATATATCAGCAAATGAAAAAAAACAGATGCAGCATGGTTTACTGCATGAAAAGAAAGATTGCCAAGGCACATCATTTAAACCTATTCAAATGCATATCCGTGGGCAAGCTGGAACAGGAAATACGTTTCTTAATTAAAGTTTTGATGAGTTATCTACATAGAACTACTAAATCATATTTATCTTGTGTTGTACCTGCTCCAACTGGGTTAGCAACACATAACATTAAAGGGATTACATTACATGGATTACTCATGCTACCAGTTGAACTATCACAAGCTATCTGGAGAAGCTTTTTATGAAGTTTCAAGAGTACTCAAGAATATGAAACTTCTGATCATTGATGAGGTGAGCATTGTCTCAAACGTAATGCTTGCTTTTGTACATTTAAGAGTGCAACAGATTTTGCTATGCACTCTTTTAATCATCCAGGCACTTCTCATCCACTCATGTAATAACCCATGTACTCATGCAATCACCCAGGCACTAACCATGCAATCATGCAATCATCCAGGTACTACCTATAACATGCAGTCACCCAGGTATTACCCATGTTCTTACAAAATCACCCAAGTAATACCCATACACTCGCAAAATCACCCAGGCACTACCCATGTACTCTTCCAATCCCCTAGGCACTACTCATCCACTCATGCAATAACCCAGGCATTACCCATGCACTGCTCCAATCACTCGTGCACTTGCCATGCACTCCTCCAATCACCCAGATGCTACTCATTCACTCATTCAATTACCCAGGCACTACCCATGCACTCATCCAATCACCCATGTACTACCCACGCACTAATCTAATCACTCAGACGCTACTCATTCACTCCTTCAATTACCCAGCCAGTAGCCATGCACTCCTCCAATCACCCAGTCACTACCAATGCACTTATAAAATCACCATGCAGTTTCCTTGTACTCCTTCAATCGCCCATGCATTACCTCTGCACTCATGCAATCACCCAAGCATTAACCTTGCACTCTTGCAATCACCCAGGCTCTACTCATCCTGTCAAGCAATAACCCAAGCACTACCCATGCACTCATCCAATCACCCGTGCACTACCCATGCACTCCTCTAATCACCCAGACGCTACTCATTTACTCCTTCAATTACACAGCCAGTAGCCATGTACTCTTCTAATCACTCAGCCACTTTCCATGCTACTATAAAATTACCATGCACTATTCTTGCACTCCTCAAATCACCCAGACAGTACCCATGCACTCATGCAATCACCCAGGCTCGAACCATGCACTCATGCAATCATCCAGGCTTTAGACATGCACTTACAAAATCACCCAGGCACTACCCATGTACTCCTCCAATCACCCAGGCACTACTCATTCACTCATGCAATAACCCAGGCACTACCCATGCACTGCTCCAATCACCTATGCACTACCCATGCACACCTCTAATCACCCAGACACTACTCATTCACTCCTTCGATTACCCAGCCAGCAGCCATGGACTCGTCCAATCACTCAGTCACTACCCATGCACTTATAAAATCACCATGCAATATCCTTGCACTCCTCCAATCACCAGGCACTATCCATGCACTCATGCAATCACCCAGGTACTGCCCATGCACTCATGCAATCATCCAGGCATTACCCATAAACTCATGCAATTACCCAGGCATTACCCATGCACTTACAAAATCACCCATGCACTTACAAAATCACACAGGCATTACAAAGGCACTCCTGCAATCACCCAGGTACTGCTCATCTACTGACATAATAACCCAGGCACTACCCATGCACTGTTACAATCACCTGAGCACTACCTATGCACTCCTTCAATCACCCAGTCAGTAGCCATGCACTTATCCAATCACTCTTACAATACCCAAGCACTTATTAAAGCATCACATACTACCCTTGCACTCTTGCAATCACCCAGGCACTACCAATGCAGTCATGCAATCATCCAGGCATTATCCATAAATTAATGGAAAGGCTAGAGAGTATAGGGGTTTCAGGGCGGGCCTTACAATGGTTATGGTCCTACCTATCAGGAAGACAACAGATGGTGACTTTGACACCTTTTAGCTACAGTAAGTCTCTAGTGCATTATGCGGTACCGCAGGGGTCTGTGATTAGTCCCATCCTTTTTAACATCTATTTACAGCCCCTGTTCCCCATGATCAAATCCTTTGGTATTGACCTGGTTAATTATGCTGACGACACTCAACTGGTGTTCTCCCTTGAGGGGAAGCAAGCAGTATTGATGGATACGTTCCAGGAGTGTATGCGTCAGACTGCTGGATGGCTTAGGAGTAACTCTTTACAATTCAATGGAGGGAAGACAGAGGTGGTATACTGCCCCTCGGCCAGACTGCCCCAACATTTACCTCTGGAGTTCAGGCTTACTCCGGAGGAGGAGCCCCTGGTTCCAGCCAAAATGGTGCGCAATCTGGGAGTCTTGGTGAACAGTAGCCTTCAAATGGATTTGCAGGCTAACAAAACTGTTGGTGTGTGCCTTTCTTTAATGCGCATGCTACGACAGATCCTTCCACTACTCCCTAAAGACTTGTGCTCCCTTGTAGCAAGGAATATAGTGCTGAGTAGGCTGGACTACTGCTATTGCCTGTATTTGGGAGCACCCCAATACATCTTCCAGGGGTTGCAGAGAGTCCAGTCTATGGCGGAAAAGATGGTGTTAAAAAGGCAACGCAGGTCTTCTACAATGCTGGCTTTGGAAAACCTTCATTGGTTGCCTATTAAAGAAAGGGTACACTTTAAATCACTCTGCATTGTCTACAGAGCTGTACACAACTTGGGTTCTGACCCACTGCAAGAGAAGTTTACCTGGTATAATCCCAAAAGGCAGCTCCGCTCCTCTAGCGCAAATCTGCTACCGATCACCAGATTCAGGCGCTCTAGGATGGGGGGGGGCCTTTAGTGTGGCAGCCACCCACTCATGGAATAAGCTGCCCCAGAATATCAGACAAGCCAATTCTTTGGCCGAGTTTAGAAAGAGCCTGAAAACCTGGCTCTTTCCTAGGATTGATCCTTAAGTATGCCCCCACTGTTGAGCCGGTCTGGATCTAGGTTGGTATATTTAAGTCTAAGCACCAGGATACCCGTAGGGTGGCAGTTGCGCTATACAAAAACCTAATTCAATTCAATTCAAGTCAATTCAATCAGTCAAGCATTACTCATACGCTCTTCAATCACCCATACATTACCTCTGCACTCATATAATCACCTAGGCATTACCCAACAGCTAATGTAATCAGTCAAGCATTACTCATGCACTCTTCAATCACCCATACATTACCGCTGCACTCATGTAATCACCCAGGCACTACTAATCCACTCATGCAATAACCCAGGCACTACCCATGTACTGCTCTAATACCCGATGCATTACCCATACACACCTCTAATCACCCAGACACTGCGCTTTCACTTCTTTGATTACCTAGCAAGTTGACGTACACTCCTCCAATCACCCAGTCACTACCCATGCAATTATAAAATCACCATGAACTATCCTTGCACTCCTCCAATCACCCAGGCATTACAAATGCACTCCTTCAATCACCCACACATTACCTCGGCACTCATGCAATCACCCAGGCGTAACCTATGCACTTACAAAATCACAATGCACTACCCTTTTACTACTCCAATCACCCAGGCACGACTGATGCACTCATGTAATCACGCAGGTATTACTCATGCACTCCTCCAATCACCCACAGATTATGTCTGCAGTCAGGAAATCACGCAGGAATAACTCATGCATTTAGAAAATCACCATATACGACCCTTGCGCTACTCCAATCACCCAAACACTACCCTTACAATCATACAATCGCATTACTCATGCACTCTTCCTAGTATGCACACTTTACGTCTTCACTCACGCACACAATCAGGCAGTGGCTATGCACACCTGCAATCACCCAGACATTAGTTCTGCACTCTTGCAATCACTCAGTCCTTACCCATGCACTCCTTCAATCACATATACACTACCTGTACACGGCTCCATATATTCCACTTAGCACAATTCATAAAACACTTACACATTTTTCTTTTTTAAACCAAGTGGGCGGTTCTGACAAGAACCATTTTTTTATATATATTTTTTGCTTTTTGAACTCTTTTTTTACTTTTTTGTGTGTTTTGTAAAAAAATAAGAAAGAATAAACAGAACCAACAGCAAAAATGATCAAAAAATTATGCAATTAGGAAATCATTGCATTAGAGAAAAAAAAAATTAACAATGTGGCGCCTAACAGCAAAGAGGATGGCATCCACGATTGTTCACCAAAACATGGAGTTTTGCGACATTTTACGGAACACTGCTCCAACCTACCAAAATCAGGAAGGATGTTGGGAATGCTAGATGTGGTAGAACCAGATGATGTGCTTGGTCCAGCAGTATTGTCTTCAGTTCAACGTTTTACTTCACTCCGCCAAAGCTGTTCCCTTGCAAGTTGTCGAGGATGAATAGTTTGCAAGTGTTTTAGCATCCATGATGTGCAGCAAGAGTATTTTTTTTCTGAACCACGTGACAGAATGTTTTTTGCATATGGTGCAGGTAAATATTCGAGCGTTGACTTTTTTTTCTCCTTCGGGAATTGAGAAAAATGCCCACACAATACTCTCATATCTTTTTTTCTATGGTTTCTCCAGCTCTTCTTCCTCTTCAATTGCAATTTGCTGTGGAACAATTGCAGCTGCCATTTTTCAATTAGGAAAATAAACACCAAAAAAAGATTAAATAGGGGATCAAAACACAGTAGTTCCGTCTTCGGAGATGCTCTTGAAGAAAAGAAAAAAATGGGTGGGGTCCTTCAAGTTCTAGAATGAAAAGGTTCTTAACCAATCAAATGATTTCTTTTGAAGTCACATGGGATTTGCGCACCCGGCGAGCAACCAGCGCGCACACGGCGTGACTTCCCAAAAATATATTTATCAATAATTTATCATTATTTCAGTTACAAATATATGATTATCATAATTATTTTAAATAATCTCTTGCTATATAATATACATATTAAACTTATACAAATACCCTGCGCAACCTCTGGAACTATGCACGTCACGTTACGAGGGGCAGAAATTTGTGCACCCGTCGCTTATGAACTGTCCATCCTACATGAATTAACCAATATGGCGACTTGGATCCGCGCACCCACCGAGACAGGTTATGTTATGTTATGTTATGTTATACCGGGGTTTTATATAGCGTGCGGCTACTCGAAAGAGTGTCCCGACGCTTTGAATTGCACACTAATCTCATAACACAACAGGGAAAGGAAATAAAAGACAAAGAGAAAGGAAAACCTAATGGGACAAGAAACTAAGAGGTAAAAAGCCAGGTTTTGAGCCCCTTCCTAAAAGCCAGCAGGTTAGGAGTGCTGCGCAGGGACACAGGCAGTTTATTCCACAACTGAGGCGCAAGTAATTTAAAAGAGCGACCACCGGTGCGAGCTCTCTTCACACGAGGAACCGCAGCAAGAAACAAGGATTCTGACCTGAGCGACCTGGCGGGATGGTAAAAGGTCAGCCTTTTCTGAAGGTATTTTGCTCCGGAGGCGTGCAAGGCTTTGTATGCCAGAGTAAGAGTCTTAAAAATTACCCGCTTCCGGACAGGAAGCCAGTGCAGAGCCTCCAGGAGGCCCGAGGCTCTGGCACGGCGAGATAGTCCAAAGATGGCACGTGCTGCCGAGTTCTGTACACGATCGGTACTCGAATCCATTTTTTTATAATAATAAATATATATATTAGAAAAGAGAAAACATTATATTATTTTTAAAACAGTTACAAAACTAAGAAAACCATTTTTTGAACATTATACTTAGAAATTAGCATTTATAAAACCTTTGAAATTCACTGAAAAATCATAGGCTTCAGCGACGTTATAGTATGAAAATACCATCTTAAAAAAACTTTGAAATTCACTGAAAAAACCATAGGTTTCAGGGACGTTATAGTTAGAAATGATCATTTAAAAAACCTTTCAAATTCACTGAAAAAAAGATAGTTTTCAGGGATGTTATAGTTAGTTGGACATTTCACTCATACAAAACCAGAGACATTTGGCTGTTATAGTTAGTTGACCTAACTATAACTCGCGCCCCCGAAATGCATTGCTGATGACATCACATATTACATCACTCATGACATGGTCAGTAACATCACTGATTATATCACTGATGACATCTCAAATGACATCACTGATGACATCACTGATTACATCATACATGGGATAATGTAATGCACCTCCTCATACCCTAATATAACCGTTGACACACCCACTCTAAAATACAGACTACCATTTTCTAAACCAAAGATACACCAATACCAGTTACTACATACCCACTCACTGATTCCTAGGTCTACACACACATCCACTCCCTCATCCATACAATCATTCATACATTTAGTCACTCATCAATACTGGTACTATCATATGCACTCATACACCCATAAAACCACTCACACACCACCACTCACTCATACAGTTACTCACACAGCTAGTTAGTCATGCAAAGTGATCAATGATACTTCCATTTACTCACCTACACAGTTATACACACCATCTCACTTATTTATACAGATACTAACACATACTTACTCTATAAACAATCACTGACACAAGCAGACACTCATACATACAGCCACTTTGACAATCATTCACTCTCACATATAGTCATTTATATACTCCAACACTCACGTATACTGCTTTTCACATATGTAGTTACTCACATATGTACCACTGAGACATCCATTCAATCACCAACACAGCCATACACACACTCACCGACCCATACAGCCCCTCACCGACGTACTCTTGAACCAATATACCTGGTGAATCACCCACTCACACATCCATTCAGGGAGTCATACACACCCCACTCATCAACACAGACACTCAGGCACCCATTCGGGTACTCAAACAACCAATCAAAAATCCCTATAGACACTCATATATCTGCCCAGCAACTTAAGCAATCAGTTACACACCAACTTACAGACTGATACAGACATTCATACAGATTAGTCAGTCACCCATGTATTAGAAAGACATGTTTAATCACTCACTTATACAGTTAGTCACTCACCTACTAAATCTTCCATTCACATAGTCATACACCCACTCATTCTTCAATACACCTTGGCCTATATATATAAAAAACATATGTAAAGTTTACAGAAGCACACAATCACTGGATGTCATCGGTGATGTAATTTGAGATGGTATCAGTGATGTCACTGACCATGTAATAAGTGATGTAATATGTGATGTCATCAGCTGTGCATTGCGGGGGCGTGAGGCATAGTTAGGTCAACTAACTATAACGGCCAAATTTCTCTGGTTTGGTATGAGTGAAATGTCTAACTAACTATAACATCTTATACTGGGTGCTCCCTAATGTCTGGACAGAGCTAACTCTCTCTCAAGAGCGAAACATGAGCCAGGGGTTGCTTTTATTCATTCCAGGTTCGCTTGGATGGTATTTATACCACTCCAAAGCTGTTATAAGGTGCCTGGAGTGGTAAAAGGCTTTTGTCATTTTACAGCTCGGCGTGGATGGCACTGTGCAATCCTATTCTTAAGATTTTGCTATTGGAATGACAAAATACTTTGTTCCTTTCTAGCTTGGCATGGATGGCACTGTGCTAATCCTGTGCTTAATACCCTTGCTAGAAAAACAGGCATTAAACAGGAGCAGGTTTAGAATGTTGCTGGTGTTGTGGGGTGCTCTATAAAGGAGTTTCTCTCAACTTAAACCTGGAAACTACCCAAAGTTCTCTGCTTATTTTTTGTATTATATATATATATATATATATATATATATATATATATATATATATATATTTATACATATATAATGTATATATGTGATCAAGTCTGGGGGTTACCGGACGAAACGCGTCATGTCTGCATAAAGGGAAAATAAAAGCACGTTAATATTGACTTGCCGTGTGGTCCGCGTCCTGATTTGGAGCCGTTTTGGAGCGGTGGAGTCGGGAGTTCGTTTTGCATATATAAATATATATATATATATATATATATATATATATATATATATATATATATATATATATATATATATATATATATATTCACAAAATTCACCAAATAGCAACGCTCTCAGAAATCAAAACGCCACGCTCGATATCGAAGTACAAGGGTGTTTATAACACCTACTACATGTTTCGGCTTAGACAAGCCTTGATCAGGGAAATGAACTTGTGTGCAATGTGTCTTAATAAAGTTACTGGCAGGTCAATGACAGCGAGATAGGACAAACTGTTTCGAGCAAAAATGGTCGCCATCATGGAATGGTAAAATACATTCATTTTCAATAAATGTGCAAAGGTCATGCAAGCATCTGAAATAAGTAAACAATACATAGCTGTTCTCATGTACATCTGGAGCATCAATGCGCAACAGTGCAGAACATGCGTTTTATGTATGGTACTCATGTGCACTCAACTTTCAAGTTCATTGCATTTTTGCGATATGCATTGCAGTAATACATAAGTTCCCCCTTCATGTGTGCCGGGAGAAATAAGTCCTAGAGTCCTTGAACATTCAAAGCATCATCTATGATATTTTGCGCAATGTTATGGACACTTCGTAAACCAGAGACCTGCCATGTTGGGCAAGACCCGCAGTGTGTACATGCTACTAAAATTGGTGGCAATGTGTTCTCTGCGAGAAAGTGGTTCGACTGTGAATTGCGCACGTTTCAGTACAATGAAAAGAACAGTTACCGGGTAAAATACCAGATTGTACAGTTGCAGAAGATGCATGTTCTTACTTGCAAGACCCAGTGGATGGTCTCAATGTCACAGTGCCTGCAAAAAGGCCCTGAAGGGCGTGCTCAGTGAAGTGACTATACAGGTGAGAAGACGAAAATGGCCGTGAAAATGAGTGCAGTGCCGTGGCCCCGTTTACTCACTGTGCTCCTGTTGGAAAAGTACATAAAAATTAATTGTTAGAATTAAAAACATTTGTATAGGATATCACAAAGTTAATAAACTGTACATAGCACTATTGTCATGGAAGGAGAAAGAGAATACATGGATTCAAACTAACCGCAAGGTGTAATTTGGGGATAGGGGTTGGGGGGGGGGCGGGGTATGGTAGCGTCAAGGGAAGGAGGTCCTGCCCTAACAGGGACAGGCAAGTGGTTCACAGAGGCAGGAGCCCATCAATTTTGTTTAAGGTGAACTGCCAATTCCTCATCCTGATTCAGCCCTCCTGGATCTTTCGTCTGAAAATTGATAATATACTTGGATTCCTTCTGCCTCAATTTTGGAAAAAGGAATCATAACACGGCTGCTACCGGACCGGCAAGGGGACGGATGCACTGTGTACTCAGAGAACAGGAATCACCTGCACGGCGAATTAGGTAAAAGCGTGAGTGAGAGTCACGCTGTGTCCGTCCTGAGAGGGGGGTGCGCTCTGCTCCGGCGTCTGTGCTTTCTCTCTCCCCAGGTTTAACGGCACGCTGACCGTTCTCACTCTACAACGCTCAGTACCCGGAAAACCCACCAGTTCAGCCCGCTTAACAAATAGAGCAGTCACGCAGGATTATGACTGTATACATTATTTGCGGCGAATCTGAGGTGGCCACACACAGGTGATATGAAGCAATAGACACAGTGTGTGTCTTTCACAGTGCATCAGAGGGTGCGAGGCACAGCATCAATCACTTTCAGACCCGGATATTTCAGTGCAACTGCACAGAACATTTACGGGCACAAGTGGTGTTTGAATTGAAGTGTACCTGCATCCCCCCCACGCAGGAGTAACCTCACATTGTGTTGAGGGGAAACAATCCACACACCAGGATCTGTGCATCATCTCCAAGGGCAGCACAACATGGAGGAGGGGGAAGAGAGATGAGCAGCTGCGCAAATTCTCTTCACACGAAGAAAGAAAGGCACAGTTGTTTCCAAAGTGGATTTTCCACAAACAATCAAAGAAAAAATCAACAAACTTGAGAACAAACTTGAGAAACTCAAGAGGGAAGAAATCTCAAAGATATTTGTTATATCGAGTAGCTGTCCGGCCTCGACTTTTTGAGGCTGCGATGCCCGCCTTATCTGGTGTGGGTGGGTGGGATCAGCTGCCACAAACGAAAACAATGCTGACAGCTTTTCCCAGTTGCCTTTTTGGTTGTTTGTGGCCACAATCCCACTCCTCTGATTGGGCCTTCCAAATATAAACTTATTTGGTCACTCTGATGACCACTCATTTTGGCATGCTTTTCACAATTTGTTTCTGCCGTGCCCTTCGGGTGATGCCCACGGGTTGTGGGGGCCACAATGCCTGCCACTGTCCCTCTAAGGTGGACTGCGCCTGCCGGTCTGACAGGACTAGGTGATGTTGTACAGAATCGGGGGAAATAACACAATTCTTAGTTCCAATTCTTTCCAGCACTGGCAAAAAACAAGAAGTAAAAAGGTTGTAATGATTTGATCACTCTTGTGGTCACTTCATTCTACTGGTGTGCAGAATGTGCCAATATGCATCATAATGCATACACGCACCATTGGAATGATGCCAGTGCCAGCGCCATTTGCTTTGCCTTTTTATCTACTGATCCACGTTGGCAAATGCCACTTGAATTAGTAAATAAAACAAGCATTATCAAAGCCAATAGATCTCATCTTTATAATGCATGTGCTGAGAATGTTGGCTTTGTCAATGTTTTTCTGTAAAGTAAATTTTCCCTAAAAATGTTTTAAAAACATTTAAAAATCTGGAGAAAAAGCACACAGAGATCTTAAAGTACATAAAAACTGCCCATTAAATTAAATGTTTTCTGTCTTTAGAAAAAGGCATGGTTTATTTTCAAATACTTTTCACTCAGAAAACTCTCAAGAAAATTTTAAAAGAATATCAAGTGTTGTAGTGTAGTTCCTATTTTCCCTATAGGCCCTGCGCATTGAGAGAGACGTAGACGTAGGACTGCGGTCTTCTAGGTCTCTACTGACTATGTTAGACTTAATTTAGGTTTGCGCCAGCTAGCTCAGAGGTCACTGGAAACCTTCTTGACCGAATAGGAAGTGATCAGCTTTCCAGTTTTCAGACAAGAAAGGATTCAGCTTCCTACAACTGCATTAACATGACAACTTTGCTCCTCAGAATAAGAGTCAATCTCTAGAGTCGTGTGAAACAATAGACAGCTATTTCACCCAGTCAGTTGTGCAGATTTACTTACACCAGGATGCAGAGAATAGAGAGACGGGCGTTTTCAATAAAAGATATTATTTATTGAGCAGTCTTCCTTCTCATGCAAGAGAAATGAATTGCAACAATTGCAAGACTTGTTATTATGAAAAGTGTGTACAGTAAAAGGAGTATTACGAAATAATACTGTAAAAGCATTGATATGGTTTCTTAGCCATAAGATAGTTAAAATGAATAAAATATATACATTCATATATACATTAGCTAACAACCTCAACTGGTGCTTCTAACTACGCCTACCCCGGTGTACCTGACCTAAGCCTAATACATGGGAGGGAGTAAGTAAGTAGCAGTTTAAGTTAAGTTGGTTTTGCCAAGAGTTTGTTTCAAGAATTCTCTCTAAGGGTTTAGTCAGCACCGTACCTCTGGAATAGAATGCAGGAGGTCTGGTATCCCATCTCAGGACCCGATATCCCAGTCACCCGCAAGGGTAGGCTGGAAACGCCGGAGCTGGATTTTCTCGGCAGGAGAAAAGACAGCGTCTTTCTCAGCGCGTCAAGGAGGAGGGGCAGCGTCCGTGGGCTTCTCGCATCTGCTGGGCTCTCTGCAAGGGGACAGCTGTTCTGCTCCAGTATTCGCCACCACCGTGTGCTTGCTTAAGGCAACGTTGGTATATTTATACCTGAAAGGTGCCGAGTTTGACGTAAGTTTTTGGACATAAGACGTCAATAAAGATGTCACTAAGAACTGGTCGTTCTTACAGTGCTCGCAGGAGTTCTCTTACTAATCAAAACAAAGCAAACAGGGCTTTCCCAGGTTGCTGGGGGGTTTGAGATGTCGAAAGAACTCGGTGTGTTATCTAAGAATCTAAGGAAGTGGCTTCTGCTGTGTCATGGACTGTCTCATGAGCTGCAGAGACTAAGCATGGGCGGAAAATCCGTTTCGCTCGCGGATTTTGCGGATTTTCGGTAAATTCGCAATCCGTGAGATTCGCGAATCTCCCGCAAAATCCGCAAATCCGCGAGCAGCGGATTTTATGGCTTGCTCGCACTGTTCGCGTGAGTTCGCGGCTTCCCAGTACAACTTCGCGCCCCGCGAATAAGCGCAAAATTGCAGAAATACGATCTTAGCAAAACTGAAACTACTTACCAGGTGCAAAAGTTCAGGCTCATCATTAGTAGCCATTTCCTGTAGTGCTTTCTGAGGGGCCCCTCCAGAGTTCAGTTGCCAGTTGCAACTATTATGTGACCCTGCTCTGAACCTCAGAATAGTTACACATATGCCACAAAGGTCCTGAATTACAGCTAGGGGAGACAAGCAGGAGCCAGGCTGGAAGTTCAAATCCATTAATCAGCCCCTAATTCATTATTGTCAGTTGGGGCAGGGCAGGTGTTGTAACTAATTTTGCAACAATGAAAGCACTTAGCAAGTGCAAAAGATCACTAATCAGGAAGCACTAAGGAAGCAGGTGCCAGCTAAAAAAATATTCTGTGACACATTAATCAGCCCCAAATTAATTCAGGTCACTTGAGGCAGGGAAGGTGTGCTTGCTTTGCCACAATAATGTACACTGACTGGACAACCAGAGGGTGCTGTGATGAAACAGAGGGTGGCATGGGTGGGCCAGAGGGTGGCATGAGTAGTCAGAGAGTGGCAGTGGTGACAGAGAGTGGCAGTGATGAAGAAGAGTGTCCCAAACAGGCTGGACACGTAGAAACAACAAGTTTGCGAAACTTGCGACCCGACAGGTAAGTTCGCGTGTTGCGAAATTGTACAAAACCCTCGCGAACTGGCAGAAACCCGCGCGAACACAAAAAAAAAAATCCGCAAATTCGCGAGAATTCGCGGATTTTGCGGATTGCGAGTTCGCAAATCCGCAAAATTCGCGAACGCGAGATTCGCAAAATTCGCCCATGCTTAGCAGAGACGAGTTACTGAAATATGGCTCTGATCGTTATGCCATTATAGGGATATGTATTGATTATAGCCGTATAGGGGCACGAGGTCACAATATTGATCGGGGTCCTAGGTAAAACACAACACCCACTCCACGAATTTATGTCCATCAAATTACTAAAACTAAAGCAATAAGAAGCACGTGTATTCATACCCACCCCAAAATACATTTTGCATTTGAAATGGTGTACTCGAAATACATGGAAATGAATTGGTACTGTACGTTATCAAGCATAGTAATCATTCAAAAAAATATTGCATATGTATTCAGTTGAACGACTTTGCGAAGAATTACTCATGAAATGTCTCTAAATACAGAAAAGAAGGGCGAGACTATTTCATCACATATTAAATACTATTGCATTAAAAATGTGCTAGAGGCTGAGTTAATATTTTGTCTCTAGATTTACTAAAAATAGAAGCTCTGTTCTTTATGAATAGTTCTACTTTAGGCAAAGGACGTGTGCCAGAAAAAGGTAAATATTTTGGAAAAATTAATTTCATGGTGAGCGGGGAAAAGTAGTTCAAAACGCTTTTCAGTAGCTTTTGTTGTTCAAAGCTGAAGGCCGAATTCAGAGTTCATGGGAACGCTGTGTGCCGGATTGTTTTTCCCAAAAAGTTATTGTTTCTGTTCAGGAGAGAACATCATTTCAGACAGGCTCGCAAAGAATTGGTCTGTATATTCAGGTGATAGTTCGACCAAGTTCGATAATGCTGTAACTTGTGAAAATGATTGCTATCATCGATTTCAGGATCAGCAATGCTCACAGAAGGTCGTACCTGGGTGATGCTGCTTTCATTTCTTGCTTCACTGCCACCACCTAGTCATAGTGCAGGAGTCTCAACGAATGCCGTCATCAGGATTGGTAACCGCTGGGGACAACACGATGCGTGAGCCGTTACTGGACTTAGCAAAGTATCGACGTCCATTGGTATTGCTGATGGTAGTGCAAGACAGGTGTCTAACATGCATTCCTCTCCGCATAGCATACATCGAAGCACAGGTAAGATGCAGGTCTGCCATATAGGTCTGAATGAAAGAAACCAGGTCATATTCAGATCTCGTAGCCGAGCTATCCCAAGGACTTTAGTTATGCGGTCCCGGTAGCGTATTGCTAGGATCGTTTCTTCCATCCGTGCCGGAGTCATGTCTGCGTTTTGGTTTGCCATATCGGAGCAGGAGAGTCAAAAATAAAATACCTGCTACGAGTCCCAAAAGTAGTGGTATGCCGCCAAAAATCGAATGTACAAAATTTGGAAAGATACCCAGGACCGCTTCAAATGGTGTTAACAGTCCCGAAAAAACGGTCTTAAATACATTCGAGATACCACTGGCATTCGACATATTTAGTATTTGGCTGAGCATTTCTTTGAAATGCACCGGGCAATTTGTTGATAAAAGTGCATGTATCTCTGCCGCCGTCCTTGCAACTTGGAGATCATACGTCTCTTATGATGACGTGATGGGCACTGTTGTCTGCAAAAGTACAGACTTCATTCTGCTTAAAGTATCAATTCGTATAGAAGAGACTTTCAAATTAGGCCAAATCGGAGTCATTGAGTCTCCAGGGCCGTTTGGATACAATGCTTGCATACAGCAAGTGACCATGGAACTCACGCTTAAGAGATATGCTTTCCCTGGCACCAAGCCACAACAGCTGTGATCCGTTATTAGAACGTAACTCCCGTTAGAAAGTTGCCTAAAGAATGGCTCTATTTGTGCTGCAGGTGTGCCATGCTGGTGGCATGAAAGGTTGTTTGAAGTACCCTCACAGGCCCCATGTAAGTTAATACCTTGGCACAAAAGTATACCGCTTAGTGAATGTTTACACTCATTACCACTAAGAAATACATTTTTGCTGTTGTCACTATAACATGTGTGTGTATAAGGTAATTTCCATGATGACTTAATGTATCCTTTACCCAACTTTTCATACTGGCCTGCCGGTATATACTCAAGGCAATTTTTAAATTGGAAAGTTGTTATCGGAATTTTGATAATCCCGATTATTATCCATTCAATGACAGGCCTTTCTGACATTGTCAATGGCAATCTCTCAAGTTTTTTCGATGCTCAGGATTGAATAGTCTGCTCCTTTCTGTGCCAAACTGATTTGTTTATCAGTAAGGTTAAAAATGGAAAACAATGACGTTGTGTTGATTAAACGCCATGGCACATAGCCCGAATGGAGATTTTGCAACGTCCAGCCTAGCTGTACAATAAAACGTAATTTGGACTGGCCATGTTGTAACATTAGCAAGTCCTGGTCTATTATTTCAATAGCAGATGATACAATACTGTCCAGTGAATATATTCTGGAGGACAGAGTCATTAAACCATTGTCCACAACAGAAAGTGATTTTTCCAAATTGATACGATCAATTTCTCGTATTTTCTCGGCTGTTTCAATTTGAGTTTCTTTTCAAGCCTCGTTGTATGCCGCATATATGCTGGCCGCTATGAAACGTTTTTGATACTGTTTGCGTGGTCCCTAATGAAATCGCGCAAGCCAGCACCATCTTTAAGTAAAGACAAGTGTTGCTTAATTTGTGCCAGTGTGGATGTTTGTAGCCATACAAGGCGAAGTTTCCCTACACTGTATGTTGTTACTGTCCGTGGATGTTGTCTCTGGGTGTATCTAGGGTCTGGTCTGGACATTTTTAACCCCTGTAATTTGTTCAGGAATCTATCTTGACAGTTATTCGTGTCTGTAGGCCAGATTAACCACTTTTTCCAATCAGGATGTGTTCTGTTTTCATTTAAAATTTGGGATACGTCTATTTCAATATCTGTGGTTGCATTATCATGTATTGGCTTTGGAATAGACGGTTTGTTAAGGTCTTTAATCTTAGCTAGGCCAAGACAGGTTGTTTGTTGAATTGTGTCATTCAGGAACATTATTTGTTCTGGGATCATGCAGGCTCAAAATAATGCTTCTAGGCCTTGTGCCTGCCAATCTGTTTTACCCCAGATGGTTTTTGTTTCAATGTTATTTTTCCAGAAATCAAAACCAAATGTAATCATTTTTTCATAAAATGCTTCTGAATATATCAATTTAGTATTTGCAGCATGGTTTTCGTCCCTGTTTTTTCCAACAGTTTATAATAAAATGTTTCTGCATTACTCGTGTTAAACCCTGAGAAGTATTGGAATTTCTCATAGAATGTTATTGAACTGCTTTTAGGTGGAGTAGCACAATGTTCCCATTGGTTATATTTAAAAACATTTCTAGGTTGGGCAGATTTATGTAAATAGTGGTCTGCGTAATGTGAAAAACAGTACATCTGTTCATAATTAGATGAACCTTGTAAATAATCATGCTCTGTAAATTTTGCTGACAACACCAAATCTGACATCATATCATTTATACTTTTAAAGTCCCAATCATCAGAGAATGTACTTGGTTTTACAAAGTCACTTAATGAAACCTTAAACTGGTGAGGATATTTCAAGATCTCGACCGGGCGATATATTTCATAGTCTGTCTTGTCCCAAACTACCCTTCCGGGTATTGGAATGGCTGTGACATTTACTGATGATAGTTCTCTTTTCTCCACGTGAGATGATCTGTGTGGTTTCAGAACTAAGTTGATGTTCTGACTTGCTGTGTCCATTGAACTGTAATAAATTTTCCTAAAATTAAAACTAAAATCAGGCATAGTAGGAGTATAAGTACCCCTGATACAATCCAATGCTCAATCAATGGTGCATTCAAATATGCTTCCTTGATTTGATGAAAGTGTTCTGTTGCTTTTTCTTTAAAAGTCTTTGTTTCAGGCGTTATTTCTTGGTCGCTATGATCTTCAGAAAAGTTGTTGAAGTTGATGAAGTAGCCAGATGCAGTTCTGTCGATTGTTGGAATAGTTTGGCCATTTGGCTTTCATTAGCACATTCTGATGCTACATCATTGTAGACTGGTATTTCATGACAAACTGTTTCAATCTGTGTTTCAAGAGGGACAAGTTCCATTGCATTTCTGCATAGTCCTTTTTTATTAACTGCAGGTTTATCAAATGTGATTAGTCTTTCAGTTTGAACCTCTAGGATGCTTGCCAGTTTGGGTATTCTGTTACTTCTTGGGAGTCCACTGGGCCTGCTATTGATTATAGGCCACATGATTGTGGTTTTACCAGGTCGATTGATACAACTCTGTTCTCCTTTTTACCAGCAAGGGGCGGTAGTACTACTGATCTTGTTCCGTTGATTGCTAAGAGAGGTACTGCTTTTCTGTAAGAAGGCCCAAATTCCTTCTTCACCGCTATTTTCTCTCTGACCAGATCCCCAATCTTTGGAATCCAGACAGGTCTTGCTGGGACAGGTGGTGTGTCTTCAGTGGTGGTTGGCTGTTGTTTTAAATTTATGTTGCTCAGGGCTTTTCTTGTTTCATTTAAGTCCTGTAAAACAGCCAAACGATCTTTGATATCAAAGTCTTTATTCTTATCTTCTACCACTGAAGCAAGACTATCTAAGTCCTGAACATGCATTCTAGTTCCGCACAATAGTTCGTACGGGCTGAAACCTTTTAGAGAATTTCTTGGCAGGTTGTTAAGACTACGTTGGACACTTATTAAATGTTTGACCCACCCATCACCCGAACCTAATACATTTGCTATTATAGATTGCTTTATGTCTCGGTTTTTTCTTTCCACTACACTATTTCCCTCAGGATGAAATGGACAAGAGAATCGCAATCCAATGCCCATGCTGGTCATGGCCTCCTTATAAGCTCGAGAGCTAAAAGCAGGACCCTGGTCAGAATGAAGCATGGCAATTGCGTATGTGCCGATAAAGACTCGCAAATCTTTTATAACAGTTTTGGCGTCAGCCGAGCGCTGGGGCCACATCCATATGAATCTCGTACAGGAAACCACTGCGACCATGATATATTTATAGTTGCCATCCCTTTGTAGGGGACCACAGTGGTCCAGGTAAACACATGCTAATGGTTTATCTGAGATGAGAAGGGGTGTCTGCGCTGGTCGTTTCACTGTTGATACTTTCATTTTTTGGCATATTTCGCATTCTAGTACATATTTATTCGTTTGTATTCTCATACGAGGCCACCAATATCTCTGTTTTAATAATGATATTGTTGCGGAAACGCCAGCGTGTGCAGAAGCAAGCCCTTCGTGTGCCGCTGTAATTAGTCCTAACCTGTGTTCCATGTTTGGAATTACCCTATCCCCCACTCCAGGGATTCGAGCAAAAGGAACATTATTCGTATCTGTTAAATATAAATACTTTTCCGGAAAGCCTTTTGGGAGTGTTTTTCTATCATTTTTTACTGATGCACTGACAGCTTGTAGTACATCGCTGTCTATTTTTGTTTTTGACCGAGTGATAGCAGCTACGGAAGCCGTTTGCACAGCTGCCTTTGCGGCTTCATCAGCCAATGAATTCCCTGCAACGTGAACGCCATCACGTTGATGACTCAGAGTGTGTATCACGTGA
This sequence comes from Lissotriton vulgaris, assembly GCF_964263255.1. Taxonomy (NCBI): domain Eukaryota; kingdom Metazoa; phylum Chordata; class Amphibia; order Caudata; family Salamandridae; genus Lissotriton; species Lissotriton vulgaris. Next base: position 37,133 of record NW_028244005.1, read on the forward strand.
GTCTTTTGTAGTTCCTTCTGTAAAAGAACTACTTGTTCCCAAAGCATTTTATGCTTGATTGTGCCACCTTTTGCATCTTTGAACCCGTTTTCAACCCAATTCTTTAAGTATTCATTATAAGATTGAACGCAATATTATGAATTGCACACTATTAGTGCGGGGAATTCGCGATCGGTATTTTCAAGCGCCATCTTAAATGCTAGTAGTTCAGCTCGCTGAGCTGTACAATCTCCTAGAGATTGCGTCTTAGTGACCATTGTCCTAAATTTCCCTTTGTGCCAACGACCTTTAACAATCGCGCACGCAGCACTGTAAGCTTGTTTACCCCCAACTGCGGGTTGCGCCAATCCGTCTGTATATATGATTGTTCTAGAGGCAGGATTTCAAGGGGCAGAGGACATTCATATTCATATTGTAAAAAATCCTGTGTCTTTAAGTTTGGATCAAATTCATAAACTACGTCTGTTGCAGCAAGAGAATTAACCCATTGGATCCATTTCGGATCTAGTGACACTGTAGGCAGGTTTACTGGGCTGAATAGTGCCTCGAAGGCGGATTCTGCTGTGAGAACAGTGATCCTTTTGCCTTGTGCTAATGCTCGTTCTTTCGCTATAGCAGTTTGCACTGCCTTCACAGTATTTTCTGTGAGACTGAATGTTTTTTCTGCTTGTGTGTACAAATGTGATTTGTAATCTATTGGTACCGTTTCTCCCTCATTAGAGGTCAGGTACGTGAATCCACATCTTCCTGGGATGACTCGGATTACAAGGTTGCGTGTATTGTCACGTGTTTCTAATTTTGTTTTCGCTAACATGTCTGTTTGCAGTGATCTCAAAATTTCTGTGTGTTTTTGAGTCCAGTTGATTAGTTTAAAATCAGGTTTTATTAATTCGTAGAGAGGTTTAATTCTTTCTGCGGAGTTTAGAAAGTAAGTTCTTCCGAAATTCAGGAAGCCGAGAATCGATTGTAAGTTCTTCAGCGTTTTTGGTGCTTGGAGTACAGCGCACTTCTCTAAGAAGTTGTCCGCTAGGCTTTTTCCTTCACTTGATAATTTGTATCCTAAGAATAAGACTGTTAGATGGGCAATTCTCGACTTTCTAAAGTTGAATTTGTAACCCTCTGCTGCGAACCCAAGTATTATGGTGTTCACCCTTTTCAAGTGAGTATGCAAGTCGTCGTCTGTGAGATAGATGTCATCGACATAAGATAATGCCTCATCATCATATATTTGTAGTAACTCTGTTACTCTGGCTGAGAATAGTCCTGGGCTGTTCTTGAATCCCTGTGGGAGCCTACAGAAATTTTTCTGTGACCCCATTATTGAGAAAGCGGTCAAGTATCTGCTTTCTGGTGCAATATTTTGGCAAAAGAACCCATTAAATATGTCTATTGTCGTTTTGTATTTTTTGCGAACTATGTTATTCATTAGTGCCACACTGTGCGAATGTTGTACCGCAAATGTTTTACAACATGAGTTAAGGTGTCTGTAGTCCAGTTCAAGTTCAGGGATTTATATAGCGCACTACTCACCCAGAGGGTCTCAAGGCGCTTGGGGAAGGGGGGTTCATTTTTTGTCGAATAGCCAGGTTTTAAGTTCTTTTCTGAAGGAGATGTGGTTTTGAGTAAGGCGGAGGTGAGTGGGGAGTGAGTTCCAGGTCTTGGCCGCCAGGAAGGAGAAGGATCTGCCACCCATTGAGGTAATATGAATTTTTATGGTCAATTGTGTCCCCTAACGTAGACCCCAACGGCTCCGTGTACGTGCTTCAAGTACATGTATGTTCCCTCCACAACCAGCTATGAAGACGCAAATACATTTGCGTCCAACGTTAACATGTCCTCTTTCAGATCCACCATGAATGGATCGATAATTCCGTTCCTAAGTATGCCGTGCCACCGTCTTTACATGGTGCACTTTCACGTTTTCCTGGCTCTGGCGAGCTAGGCCCTGATTTCTGCCATCGAGCCCTTTCTGCCTTCTGCCTCTGAAAGCTGCAGCCTGGATCTGCATCCATGACCCTTGCCTTACTCCCTGTGCGGCGAGCGGTGCCCGGCTCGGCCTGCTTGCCTGCCAAGACTGTATTCAGCCTTCAAGTTATCTGCTCCGCTCCTCGAAAATACATTCCTGTCTAGAGATTTAGGTAAACACCTCCCCAGCTGCAGAGCAAAGGGCCCGGCCTTTCTGTCTCCGCGCAAGTAATTCATTGCTCCCGTTACCATGGTAGGCCCATGGCCCCTCGCATTCCATGCAGACACGTAGTCACATATGCACGCACTAGCAGTCAGTATAGAATAGCCTCTGCCCGAGAGACCTTTCCTTCTAGATAATACAGTTCCTCAAACACAAGATATCAGATATGATTTGGGTTTAGGTTGTTCTGACACGCCAGACTTCTGTCTCCTCTTTTGGAGCTAAATGTCAAGTCCCCGTCACCCCCCAGTTCCACGTCAATCACACGTCATGCTGCTGCGCGCGCATCTCTGCCAATATTTCTGCTGACACTGCAGGATTCTTCTAGGGATCCACCCACCTGTTACACTTTCCTGTGACGTTTCTAGCACACACCTCCGTGTACGCCCTCGTGCACGCCTTCTGTTACGCACATGTGTTCTTATCTCGTTTCTCTCAGCTGTTACGCCTTCTGTATCCAGCACCACTGTATGCATTGACTATATATATTGTACTCTGTTAATAAAGCATTGTCTATCCCTTCCTGAACCCTCGTGGTGATGGAAGACGATACCTGGTTCGAACCAATTCCATTTTATGGAATAAAACCCTTAGAAACTCAGATGCCACGGACTCTGCCTCTTATTTCTGATTGAGTTATTCTTATTGAACTTTACCGCATAGAAATTCAGCATAGGTAAATCTTTATTTACCACATAATTTGGCGCCCGAACAGGGACCCCTCCCCCACCTTACGCGCCGGCGGTGCGTTGCAGGCTTAGCCCCCTGCCACAGCCGTGACGGACGTTTACGCGTACCCGCAGGATTTCCTGTATCTCCCTCAGGCCAACGGAGGTGACTGAGGCTGCGATCGACACCCAGACGAGGCGGTGAGGAGTGCGGAGGATCCCGACCAGAGCCCAGCCGAGAGAGCAAGGTCCGAGGTGTTCAGAGGCCCACCAGTTCCGAAGTACCTACGTCACGAGTCGAGTCGAGTCCAGTCCGGTCCAGTCCAGTGTCGAGTCCAGTCCAGTGTCGAGTTTCCGAGGCCTTCCGTTCCGTGCTTCCCGGTGAGTACCATTGCTGGGGATGCATCAAGACGGGTGCATTAATTTGTGTCCGGTCAAGACGGGTTTGGGTACGCAGACCCGGTCTGCACTGTTTTAGCAGTGTATCTGTACTGTTTAGCAGTATATCAAGTATCAAGTTATCAAGTTACTGTCCGTTCCGAAATGTTTTAATGTGTGTTTTAATGTCGTGGTATGAATGATTGTTTGATCTTCATTACTGTGTTCACTGTATTAGTTGTGTTCAAGTCCGAGTAAGTATCAAGTATCAAGTATCAGGGTTCAGAATGCCGTTATTCTCTAAATTAAGACAGATAGGAACTAGAAAAGGGATACTCGAGGAAGCTGTTCCCATCCCACCCAGGGACACTCCCGGCTATTTTATGTACCACAAGCACGGCTTAGATGCCGTATTATATCTCGACTTGTGGGTGGATTACACTAAGGATTTAGCAGAGAATCAGAGATGGCCCGTTACAGGGACATGGGATGCCGAGTGCATCATGAGAGTAGAAGAAGCGTTATGGAAAAAGAAAGCCAGACAGTCACAGAAAGATGCCATTGAACTATGGCGTAAAGAATCACATAGACGCACAGAGAAAGCACTCAGAAAAGCAGAGAAAAGTAGAGAGGATTCTGAAAAAGCCAAAGAAAAGGAACTACTAGAAGAAGGGGAACGAGTTAGAATGGAACAACACGATAGATGTAGTAATGCAATTATGACAGGATTGTATCCAGTCCTGGCCGAGGGCCTGCCCAAGGCGACCCCCGAAACACCGAAAAATCTGCCCCCTCCATTGGTTCCGACTAAATTACGTCACAAGACCGCAGCAGAGATTTTCCTTTCTTCCTATTTAGACGATGTAGCTCCCACATACACCAATGTACATGCCCGTGTACCACCTGCTGACGGTAACCCGCCCCCTGATCATCAGCCCCCAGGTCCGCAACAGCATCCCGGTCCGCTTCCTGCACCCTTACCTGTTATTCCCCCCGGTAATCCTTTTGGGCCTGGCGCGGCCCAGGCCCCAACCCAGTTACCGCAAGTACCGACCCTACAGCCAGTTCATGCTCAGGCCTCCACTACAGGAGGTGCTACAGGAGGTTACCGTACTCCGCCACCAGTACAGCGATTAACTGTCAGAGAATTAGCAATGCAACGTACTCCGAAAGTGGCCACAACTGAAAGGCTTAAAGAATATCTTACAGATTGTAGATATGATCCAATACCAGGCCTAGACGGTTGCATGATACTAGCCTCAATACGTATAAGACGTGCTGCAAACTTTTTAGTTCTATTTCCAGGAATGGCAGACTATCTAGACAGGATATATCATTTTGTTCAGACTGGGGAGGGTCAGAAATGTATTCAAGAGGCCATGGCACACCAGAAAGTAGACACTCAAGGTTTAATATTAAGATTCCTCATAAACTGTTTCATAAGAGAACGAGACCAGCCTGGTGTAAATAAAGACGAGATGGAGGTACTAACTACATGGGGTCAGAATATTGCAGACGGAAAACATGATAGACAGAAAAGTATAGAGCACATGTACAGAAAAATCCGTAAGGAAATAACAGTATTTCATGAAAGACAGAAAGCTGGAAGTGAAGCAGATGATGACAAGAATGAATCCTCACAGGAGGATGAGCCAGAACATACAAGAACAATAGCATATGTAGGAAAGGGTAGACCCTTTAATAAAACGTTACGCCCGGAAAGCAAGAGACTTTTTCACTCTGCTATGTCAAACCCGAGGAGTCCTGAACATCTATTTCAGGCTACCGATAAAATACTTCAAGAACGAATGGGGTACCATGTACTCAATTCCATGGATGAATAAGAATTAGCCAGGTCAGCAGTACAATGGGCTGACAATTCCGATAAATATAATGATGACGCATTAGCGCAAACCTTTTTGAATCTTTCCCCAGACGAACAGCGACTAGCTGGTATGTACATGATACAACACCTCCTTACGTTGTATAAAAGCCAACATTCTGATCCAGGTCCCCTACATGATGTACTAATAGAGTTACTCATGAATAAATGGAGAGGCCTAGGTACCGATTTAATTAAGGTAATTTTAGAACATCGACACAGATATAGTGCTTTCCTGAATCCACAGTTTGTTTCAGCTCCACCCCCAGAAAGAAAAATGTTTTACATAGACAGACAGAATCCTTTATGAGAAGTACATCCAGTCAGGAATGATGATAACACCCTTACACGTGTGTATGTATACACGCCTATAACTAAAATGGAATTATTGGAAATGAAGAAAATAGTGCCCAGTCATGATAAAGACCCTGCAGGTTTTCACCGTGAAATCAAAGACATGTTACTCATGGGAGATTATACCTATCCCGACATTATGAAAATATTGAAAGTGTTCTTGCCTGCCGGTATTTACGAGAAACTCAAAGAAAAAGAATGGGAGGTGGGAGACACAAAGATTGATTGGGCTGCATTAGAAAATGAAGAAACTGCTCGAACCCCAGGTTTAGGTCTTGGGGAGAAAACTAAAGCATTACCAGGATTGTTAGTACAGGTTTTGCCACGTTTGTTAGCAACTAAAAAGGAGGACTGGGATGCAATCTCAGCCTGCAAACAGAAACCCTATGAAGACACTAGTGATTTTTATTCCCGATTTGAGAAATGTTTTATTATTAATAAGTGGCCTGAAAGCAAGTAGCGAGTCATACCCACACCTTTTTGTATCCAAATTGGTCGAGAATTCCCTGCCCCAAGTTAAGAATCGTGTACTGAAAGTCGAGAGTACATGGCAAGCAAACACGCCTTCCCAAATGTTGCAAATGTTACAGTACCACCAGAACAGAATTAGAGAAGAACATGATCACGAACAAAGACGTATGAAAGACACGAAAATGAAAATGTTAGTTGCTCAGTCAGTTCCAGCTGACGGTCAGAAAAAGGGCATGACACAGTCCAATAACTCAGCAGCTCCTGTTAAAGGGACATGCAACTATTGTAAACAGCCAGGTCACTATGTGAACGATTGTGCAGTTTTGAAACATAATATATCCACAGGTAAAACTAAAGAGAGACCACGTCAACCTAGACAGGACCAGGCCCAACAACATGTACCACAGAATGTACAGCCTATGCATGCTCCACAACAGACAGTACAGACCGTAGCGGTCCCACAGCCACAACCGATTGCCGCAACGCAACATGCAACGCAGCAGATGTACCAATATGCACAAACTGATTATCCCGATTACCAACGATACACATGAAACAGCCTAGAGAGGGAGGTTGGCTTGCCTCCTATTGAGGTTCCTGTAGATCAAGAGGGTCCTTACGTACATAGTCAGGTATTAGGGAAAGATAGAAAGTTTTTGATTGGCACAGGGGCAAGCAGAACGACAATCAGTCACGACGAGGTTCCAGGGGCACCCCTCTCAGGCTCACAGAATGTTTCCCTTGGATTTTCAGGAAAACCTATTGTTAATGAAGTATCGAAACCAGTTCCCCTTGCAGTTGGTCCATTGTCACGTACTACAAATTTGTTGCTCACGAAATCATGTCCAGAAAACTTGTTAGGTATCAAGACACTGAAAGCTCTAGGAGCTGTAATTTGCTGTTCTCCGGAAGGAGTAAGACTGTTTCTGAGTGACTTTAAAGGTCACTACGTGTTGAGAGATATTGATCCTAGATTACAGAATGTTCCTGCACATTTATGGGCACAAGGCCCCACTGATGTAGGTTGTATGCATATTACACCATATCGAGTTACACTCAAGCCAGGTGTTGTTCTGCCACGAATCCGACAATACAAGTTACCTCCAGATGCTGTAGTGGCTTTACTGAAAATCATTGACGAGCTCATAGCACAAGGAGTGGTTGTAGAAACCGACTCAAATCTATACAATTCCCCTATCATTCCGATTCTTAAACGTACTGATCCAAATGCACCTCCAGTTTATCGATTAGTCATCGATTTACGAGAATTGAATAAATGCATTGTACCACAATATCCAGTGGTCCCAGATATTTTGTCCCTATTGACAGCTATTGATTCTGAAGCAACGTTCTTTACTGTAATTGATCTGAAGAACGCCTTCTTTAGCGTCCCTATTGATCCGGACAGCCAATATCTTTTCGGATTCTGTTTAAATGGCCGTAGCTTCAAATTTGCACGCGCACCTCAAGGATTCACAGAAAGCCCCAGCATCTATAGCCAAGCATTGAAAATACAACTTGACAGTATTCACTTGCCTGCTAACACTGCCCTACTTCAGTATGTCGATGATCTATTGATCACCGCCCGAAGTGAACCTGAATGTGAACAAGCATCACTGACAGTTTTGTATTTCCTGGCTGACAAGGGACACAAGGTGTCACCTTCGAAGCTGCAATTCTGTGCCCAGCAAGTGGTGTACCTTGGGCACTTGCTGTCCAAGAGGGGGAGACAGCTAACACCTGACCGTATCCAGTTAATTGTAAATATGTCACAACCCAAGACACAAAAGGAGGTACGGGCCTTTATAGGCCTCACTTCTTACTGCAGACAATGGATCCCTCAGTATGCATTTCTAGCCAAGCCGCTCATACAGTTGACAACTCAGGAGGCAGCGACATCGACTGTCCTCCCTTGGACTCAGGAACATACACAAGCTTTTGACGACTTAAAGAAAGCCTTATGTCAAGCACCAGTTTTAGCGACACCATGTTACAGCAAACCTTTTACACTTTTTGTCACAGAACGCGAAGGTACTGCATTGTCAGTACTCACACAGGATCAAGCAGGTTCACACAAACCGTGTGCTTATTTTTCTAGTACATTAGATCCGGTAGCCCAGGCTCTGCCTGCGTGCTTGAAATCAGTAGCAGCGACAGCTCTAGCAATTAGACAAAGCGATTCCATAGTGTTAGGACACCAATTGACAGTACAAGTCCCACATTCCGTGGAAGTTCTTTTAAACCGTACACAGACTCAGCACTTGACCATAGCACGACTGACAGGTTATGAATTGACATTGTTCCAGCCACACATAGAAATCAGACGTTGCCATACATTGAATCCAGCTACACTTTTGCCACTAAGTGAGACAGACCCTTTGGCACATGATTGTGTTGAAGTCATTACCATTACGACGAAACCCAGACAAGACTTGACAGACACCGCATTACCAGATCCAGACCTGACACTTTATGTGGATGGTTCATGTATGAGAACAAGTACAGGAGAGTTAGTAGCCGCATATGCAGTAACAACAGAAACTGAAGTCATAGAAACACATCGTATTGACACCCTGTCAGCCCAAGCAGCAGAGCTCATCGCTCTGACTCAAGCCTGTATTCGAGCAAAGAACAAGAGAGTTAACATATACACAGATTCCCGCTATGCCTTCGGAGTTGTACACGACTTCGGAATTCTCTGGCAAGAAAGAGGTTTTTTAACTTCTCACGGTGCCAAGATCCAGCACGGTCCCCTCATTCAAGCTCTGTTAGAAGCAATACATTTGCCTACAGCCATAGCTATCATGAAATGCAAAGCACATACGAAAGTTACAGATACCATTTCCCAGGGTAACGACCTGGCAGACCGAACAGCCAAGCATACAGCTCAGACTCAGACTCACACAACTGACATGACAAAGACAATAGTTCCGACACCGACACATTGCATGACAGTTAAGGATCCTGCCCTAGATGTAATTGACATACAGACACATGCTACACCAGACGAAATCAAGAAGTGGACTGAACTAGGAGGGATCCAGACAGAACAGGGATGGATGACGAAGGGAAAATCCACATGGTTTCTCCCCGACTCTATAGTTCAAGTTATCATTAACACAGTACATAGTCCTGCACATTTAGGAGAAAAAGCCATGTTAGACAGTATTCAAAACCTTTGGTTCAATAAACATTTACGAGCAGCAGCAAAACAGAAAGTGCGTACTTGCATGATCTGTTGTCAGTTCAACCCAGGTAAAGGCACTCCTGTAGAGCAAGGTGGATTTCATCCTCCCGATCACCCTTTTGAAGTCCTCCAGATGGATTATATCCAGATGGAACGTTGTCGAGGATTCAAATATGTCCTCGTAGTTGTATGTGCACTTTCCCGTTGGACAGAAGCATATCCAGTCCCAGATTACACTGCTCCGACCACTGCCAAACAGCTGGTACGTGAATTTTTCCCCAGGTATGGTTTGCCTCATATCGTGTACTCAGATAATGGTCAGCCATTCTCGTCCGAGCTTATGAAGCAGGTATCACTCCTGCTAGGTTATCAGTGGAAGTTCCACTGTGTCCGACATCCCGAAGCAGCAGGTCTCGTAGAGAGACATAATCAGACCCTGAAAATACGTCTTGCCAAGATATGTAGAGAGAAAGGCGTTGACTGGATAGTAGCTTTACCAGTTGCACTCTTTTACATGAGAATGATCGCACACTCTCAAACAGGGCTATCCCCGTACGAGGTGGTCTTTGGCAGGCCACCGAATATGTGGGGGACGCCTCTGCCTCGTAAAATAACAGACATTGACTGTAATATGCTGACAGATTACCTTGCTTCCTTGATATCTGCACTACAATCATGTCGTTCACAGGTAGCTGCAGCCTTTCCCGACAACACCGAGGTGAAGCCACACGAGATCGTTCCAGGGGAATACGTTTTTATCAGGAACTTCGACAGGAGAAGTCCGCTGGAGCCCCGCTGGCAGGAGCCGAAGCTTGTTTTACTAACCACAAGGACTGCAATCAAAGTGGAGGGCCGCAAGGGCTGGCTCCACTCGAATCATGTGAAAAGACATTATGGACTGCCGCCAAAGCTAGACTCCCAGCCCTGCCCCCTTCCAGAGACTGACACTAAACTCCCCCTGGTAGAGAAAACTCCTTCTCAAGAATTTCGCATGAAGTTAAGGTCTAGCAAGTCAGACAGTTTAATTGGTTAAGTCCTCCCCTAGGTGAATCGGTTAGACAAGTTTCTGACATGTACCCGTTAGACCCCAATAGAGAGAGAGATAGACAGAAACAGCTCAAGAAACGTGAATATTGTAAATCTCTACGTAGTCACTGCATTGTGACATTATTGATTATGTTTTTTCTGAGTCTTATGATTATTGCTGCAAGTATATTTCTACACATATACTTTCCTATTTTCACACGTGCACCTTCTTCTTCAAATGACACTGTCAAGCACACTTTCAGTGAATTACCCCTGCCCGAGTTATCTTACCGACTTGCGCTGCGCAATAATACATTTATCAGTATGTTACATCATTCGCATCAGACCAGCAATGCTACCAATTGTTGGATATGTGGCCGACTCCCTCCCTATCAGAAATACAAGGGAGTTCTGCCCCTCTTTCCGTACCCGTTCACACACAATGGTTCCTGTGGTGCATGGTTTAGTTTAATAAATTCTTTAGATTCTGATTCCATAGTTTACCAAGGCAATTGGGTATGGGGAAACCTGAACACAGTTTTGCATAAAGTATGTTTCCCTGACAAGGAGGGTCTTCCCCAAAGAACAGGGACCGATCTAGAAAACGAAGTATATGGATTAGGTAATTTTACACTTAACCTCATGATTCTGAATGTCCAGTCCGATACAAAACCAGACTTACCCGCTATGTCAGTATTACCAGTCAAAGGTGAATTATGTGTCAGAAAGAATGGTTCAGTACACCTAGGTCATAGTAAGTGTACTACTGTGATCGAATTCACTGATAAAGGCAAGTCTACATTTAAAGCTTCCCGTCATTCCTATTTCATTTGTGGTCACACAGCATATATACGCCTACCTCTAGATTGGGATGGTACTTGTTACATTGCATTCCTTCTGCCACCAGTTTTCCTAGCCCCCCCTGATTATCATAGGGACTCCCATCTAGTACACAGTAGATTCAAGAGAGATCTCCCGATTGTCGACTATACTGAAACAGCATGGGAGCAATACACAGACTTTAATAAAGGTTTCTTTCCCTATTTAGGTACTGTCTTTAATAGTAAACTGATACGTAAATTGACCAGAACCCTTGAAGCAGTAGTGAATGAAACTACTTCCGCCCTAGGCAACTTAACAGAGGAACAGTCTGCTATGAGACTTGTCGTTCTTCAAAACCGTCTTGTTCTTGACGTCATCCTGGCCGATAGGGGCGGAGCTTGTAGAGTCATCGGATCGAGTTGCTGTGTTTTCATTCCAGAAAACGCACCATCAGTGTATAGAGCCATAACCCGTCTCCACAAGATTGCAAGTCAGATACACCAGAATCCAGGCACCTGGACTTGGTCCGGTTGGCTCTGGAGCGTGTTATCAGCCTGGGGATGGAAAGTCCTATCCTTCCTAGGAATAGCCCTTCTCATAGTATTCAGTTGTTGTCTATGTCTGCAATGTGGGCCAGCGATTTGCGGCTTGTGCGCCACATCATGTTTCCCCCATTCAAGTCCACGTTCTAAATCCCGCCTGAAAAAAGAAGAGCAAATGATGTTATATGAACAGATTGATGGATTAATGAGAATTGATATATCATGAAGGGTCCGTAGGGGACAAGGAGGGAATGAGGTAATATGAATTTTTATGGTCAATTGTGTCCCCTAACGTAGACCCCAACGGCTCCGTGTACGTGCTTCAAGTACATGTATGTTCCCTCCACAACCAGCTATGAAGACGCAAATACATTTGCGTCCAACGTTAACATGTCCTCTTTCAGATCCACCATGAATGGATCGATAATTCCGTTCCTAAGTATGCTGTGCCACCGTCTTTACATGGTGCACTTTCACGTTTTCCTGGCTCTGGCGAGCTAGGCCCTGATTTCTGCCATCGAGCCCTTTCTGCCTTCTGCCTCTGAAAGCTGCAGCCTGGATCTGCATCCATGACCCTTGCCTTACTCCCTGTGCGGCGAGCGGTGCCCGGCTCGGCCTGCTTGCCTGCCAAGACTGTATTCAGCCTTCAAGTTATCTGCTCCGCTCCTCGAAAATACATTCCTGTCTAGAGATTTAGGTAAACACCTCCCCAGCTGCAGAGCAAAGGGCCCGGCCTTTCTGTCTCCGTGCAAGTAATTCATTGCTCCCGTTACCATGGTAGGCCCATGGCCCCTCGCATTACATGCAGACACGTAGTCACATATGCACGCACTAGCAGTCAGTATAGAATAGCCTCTGCCCGAGAGACCTTTCCTTCTAGATAATACAGTTCCTCAAACACAAGATATCAGATATGATTTGGGTTTAGGTTGTTCTGACACGCCAGACTTCTGTCTCCTCTTTTGGAGCTAAATGTCAAGTCCCCGTCACCCCCCAGTTCCACGTCAATCACACGTCATGCTGCTGCGCGCGCATCTCTGCCAATATTTCTGCTGACACTGCAGGATTCTTCTAGGGATCCACCCACCTGTTACACTTTCCTGTGACGTTTCTAGCACACACCTCCGTGTACGCCCTCGTGCACGCCTTCTGTTACGCACATGTGTTCTTATCTCGTTTCTCTCAGCTGTTACGCCTTCTGTATCCATCACCACTGTATGCATTGACTATATATATTGTACTCTGTTAATAAAGCATTGTCTATCCCTTCCTGAACCCTCGTGGTGATGGAACACGATACCTGGTTCGAACCAATTCCATTTTATGGAATAAAACCCTTAGAAACTCAGATGCCACGGACTCTGCCTCTTATTTCTGATTGAGTTATTCTTATTGAACTTTACCGCATAGAAATTCGGCATAGGTAAATCTTTATTTACCACACATGGTGGATTTTCGGATGCGCGGGACTGCGGCAAGGGCTTGATTGGACGATCTAAGTTGGCGGGTGGGTGTGTAGAAGGACAATCGAGTGTTGAGGCATTCGGGTCCTAGTTTGTAGAGGGCCTTGTGTGCGTGGGTGAGAAGACGGAACGTAATTCTCTTGTTGACGGGAAGCCAGTGGAGGTATTTTAGGTGTCCGGTGATGTGATCTTGGCGAGGGATGTCCAATATGAGTCTCGCTGATGCGTTTTGGATGCGTTGGAGTTTTTTCTGTAATTTTGCTGTGATTCCGGCGTATAGTGTGTTACCATAATCCAGTCGACTCGTGACCAGTGCGTGGGTGACAGTCTTTCTTGTTTCGAGGGGGATCCAGTGGAAGATCTTTTTGAGAATACGAAGTACGTTGAAGCAGGAGGATGAGACTGCGTTGACTTGTCTGGACATCGAGAGAGAGGAGTCTAGGATGAAGCCAAGGTTACGTGCGTGGTCTGTGGGTGTGGGTGCTGTGTCCAGAGCGGAAGGCCACCAAGAGTCGTCCCAAGCAGAGGGGGAAGATCCTAGGATGAGCACCTCCGTTTTGTCTGAGTTGAGTTTTAGGCGGCTATGTTTCATCCATTCGGCTACTTCTTTCATGCCTTCGTGAAGATTGGTTTTGGCGGTATTAGGGTCTTTGGTGAGGGAAAGGATTAACTGGGTGTCGTCGGCGTAAGAGATGATGTTAAGGTTGTGTTGGCGCGCGATGGATGCGAGTGGGATCATGTAAACGTTGAAGAGGGTGGGACTGAGTGATGATCCTTGTGGTACTCCACAGATGACTTCAGTGGCCTCTGAGTGGAATGGGGGAAGTCGGACTCTTTGAGTTCTACCGGCGAGGAATGAGATGATCCAGCTCAAGGCTTTTCCTTTTATGCCGATGTTGCTGAGGCGTTGTATAAGGGTGCTGTGGCAGACTGTGTCGAAAGCGGCGGAGAGGTCGAGTAGAATGAGGGCCGCTGTTTCTCTGTTATCCAGTAGTGTTCGGACGTCGTCTGTCGCTGCAATGAGGGCGGTTTCGGTGCTGTGTTTGGCTCGAAATCCGGACTGAGAGGAATCGAGGGAGTTGTTGGATTCAAGGAAGGCGGCGAGCTGGCTGTTGACGGCTTTCTCAATGACTTTGGCGGGGAAGGGGAGGAGGGATATGGGTCGGTAGTTTTTAAGTTCAGAGGGGTCTGCTGTGGGTTTCTTCAAGAGGGTGCTGAGTTCGGCGTGTTTCCAGCTTTCTGGGAAGGTGGCAGAGTTGAACGAGCAGTTGATGACATCACGGAGATGGAGTGCGATGATGGAGTCAGCTTTGTTGAAGATGTGGTGGGGGCAGGGGTCGGTTGGGGAGCCAGAGTGGATTGAGTTCATTAGCGGATGGTGTCTTCGGTGGTGATTGGGTTCCAGGCGCTGAGGTTGTTAGTTGGCGGTGTAGGATCTGAGGGGGGTGGGGAGGGTTGTTCGCAGGGAGTGTTCTTGAAGCTGTTGTGAATGTCGGCAATTTTGTTGTAGAAGAAGGAGGATAACGCATCGCAGAGGTCTTGGGAGGGAGTGATGTCGTTAGATGCTGCGGTGGGGTTGGTGAATTCTTTGACGATGTTGAAAAGTTCCTTGCTGTTGTGGGCATTGTTGTCGAGACGATCCTTGAATGCTGATTTTTTTGGTGGATCGAATCAGTTGGTGGTGTTTGCGGGTGGCTGCCTTGAGGGTGGCCATGGTGTCGGTGGTTGGGTTTTTTCTCCATGTTTTCTCTAGGGTGCGGCATAGCTTCTTGGATTTTTTAAGGTCATCATTGAACCAGGGAGCCTTTTTGCTGCCTGATTTGATCTGGTGCTTTTTCAGGGGTGCTAATTCGTCAGCGCTGTGGGTGATCCATTGCTTGAGTTTGGTGGCCGCTTGGTTTGGGTCCAATGAGAGGGTGGGAGGGTTTTGGTTGAGTGTTGTGAGGAGTTGGTCGGAGGTGATTTTGTTCCAGTTTCTCCGAGGAATAGGTTGTGGGCGGTTGTGGGTCAAGGTGGTTTTGTAGCTGAAGTGAACACAGCTGTGGGCCGTCCAATGGAGAACTGTGGTGCGATCGAAGGAAATGTGCTTGCTGGAGGTGAAGATAGGGTCGAGCGTGTGACCGGCAAGGTGGGTGGGGGTGTCAACAAGTTGTTTGAGTCCGAGATTGGCCAGGTTGCCCAGAAGGGAGTTGGTGTTGCTGTCGTGTTTGTTTTCAAGGTGGAAGTTGAGGTCGCCTAATAGAATGTAGTTCTCGGAGGCGAGGGCATGTGGGCTGATGAAGTCAGTGATGTCATCGCTGAATTGAGTGCGGGTTCCTGGAGGCCTGTAGATGAGGGTGCCTCTAAGTGTGGTCCTAGGGTCGATGTGGATCTGGAAGTGGAGATGTTCGGCGGTTGCAAGATGATCGTCGGAGCTGGTCGTGATTTTGATGGTGTTCCTATGGATGATGGCGATGCCTCCTCCTGTTTGGTTGGTGCGCTCTTTTCGGATGATCTTGTAAGCGTCCGGTATGGCTATGGCGATGTCGGGTGCTGATGATGTGTTCATCCATGTTTCTGTAAGGAAGGCGATGTCCGGTGACGCAGTGTCGAGTAGGTCCCAGAGTTCAGTTGCGTGTCTGTGGACCGAGCGGGTGTTCAGCAGGATGCACTTCAGGTGGTTAGAGTCGGAGCTATGTTTAGAGGAAGTGGATTTGGTGTGGGTCCTGAAGCAGGTGAACTTGCAGGTGTGGCAGGCGAATGGGCCGTGGGTACGTCCTGGGGTGGCTTTGCAGTATTGTGGTGTGCGTCCGGGTTGAGGGCGAGGAGAGTTGCGGCATCATATGTGAATCTAGTGGGCTCGGTACGGCGGGGGCCAGGGGGTCTGGCGCTGGGCGCGGTCCAGGCGCGGACGGACGTAGACGGGCTTACCTTTGGCGCACCTTCGGCACGCATGGGGCGCGATCGCTGCTCGTAAATGCTGCGCGCAAAAGCATCTGTCATAAATGGATGGTGGAGGGGGCGGGGGCGAGGGAGGGTCAGCTGGGAGGCCGAGGGCGGGTTGTAGGTCCGGGCAGGGAGGCACAACAACAAACGTAAAGATGGCTGCTGGCAACAAACCAAACTGGATTGGGGCAATACTACGTTATGCTATGCAATCATACATTCAAATAAAATAAAATAAATTAAGGCACAATGCGGACTCGCTGACTGCGCGCTTCAGAATTGTAGCTTTCTAATATCCGGCAGCAAACAGTAACAAATGAGCGTGTTCGAGTCTTAAATAATTAAATTAAATCGATTTGGCAGCGCGGATAAATAAGAGCAGCACAGTTCAATAATAGGAGCAATGCGAGGAGGCAGCAATCAGATCAAATGCCAAGCGCTACGATACCACTGCAGTCGGGGTGGGGAGCTGCGTGGGGGAGCGGTCGCCTCTCGAAGGATCAGGATGGTCACAGAGGAGATGGCGGAGGGTCGGGCCAGGAGATTCAGTGGGAGGGAGGGTCAGCTGGGAGGCCGAGGGCGGGGTGTAGGTCCGGGCAGGGAGGCACAACAACAAACGTTAAGATGGCTGCTGGCAAAAAACCAAACTGGATTGGGGCAATACTACGCTATGCTATGCAAACATACATTCAAATGAAATAAAATAAATTAAGGCACAATGCGGACTCGCTGACTGCGCGCTTCAGAATTGTAGCTTTCTAATATCCGGCAGCAAACAGTCACAAATGAGCGTGTTCGAGTCTTAATTAATTAAATTAAATCGATTTGGCAGCGCGGATAAATAAGAGCAGCACAGTTCAATAATAGGAGCAATGCGAGGAGGCAGCAATCAGATCAAATGCCAAGCGCTACGATACCACTGCAGTCGGGGTGGGGAGCTGCGTGGGGGAGCGACCGCCTCTGGAAGGATCAGGATGGTCACAGAGGAGATGGCGGAGGGTCGGGCCAGGAGATTCAGTGGGAGGGAGGGTCAGCTGGGAGGCCGAGGGCGAGGTGTATGTCCGGGCAGGGAGGCACAACAACAAACGTAAAGATGGCTGCTGGCAACAAACCAAACTGGATTGGGGCAATACTACGCTATGCTATGCAATCATACATTCAAATGAAATAAAATAAATTAAGGCACAATGCGGACTCGCTGACTGCGCGCTTCAGAATTGTAGCTTTCTAATATACGGCAGCAAACAGTCACAAATGAGCGTTTTCGAGTCCTAAATAATTAAATTAAATCGATTTGGCAGCGCAGATAAATAAGAGCAGCACAGTTCAATAATAGGAGCAATGCGAGGAGGCAGCAATCAGATCAAATGCCAAGCGCTACGATACCACTGCAGTCGGGGTGGGGAGCTGCGTGGGAGAGCGACCGCCTCTGGAAGGATCAGGACGGTCTGATTGGTATCGTCTAGTCCAAGACTAGACGATACCAATCGTCCGGTTTGGAGACAGGAAACAAAGGATTGTTCATTTGAGAGGTGCATATTTCAATTACCCCTTGGTATTGAAGTTGATCTAAAATCTCCCTGACCTGTTTTTTAGCTTCTTGCTTAATTGGGTACTGCCTTTGGGCAGTTGTTTGATTTTTTAACTGGATTTTGTGAGGAGGAGAGTCCTCATCCCATCCTACATGATTCTTATATAATGCTGGTGCCTGGGCTACTGCCCATGTCCTTGCATATAGATATATATTTAGTGTGAATTGGAATGTGATTTGAGAAGGCAGGCATAATCATTTCTTCGCCATGAGGGCACTCCCTGACAAACTCTGGGGGCCAATCTTTCTCGGCTAACAGGATGTCATAGCCTTTTGAGAGGTAATCCCAAAATAGACCCCTTATTTTTCTAGTCTTATCTCCCTCTATACGCAGTGTTATTTCGTATATCTTATGAGGTTCGCTAACTCTGGTGTCTGCAGTTTCTACCTGAATGTATTCATTCGTGTCCACTGTCTCCAGATGACTCATCAGGATCTTGCGAGCTATGGTGATTTCTGCTGCACTGTCTAGCATTGTCTGTGCCCACTCTCCGTTTTTCAGCTGTGTCCTCAGTATTCTCGGCATGTTCAATTACTCTAATACTGCCTACCTTCTTCCTTGGGAATTGTAATTTTTTACTTTGAGCAGGTTCCTTGTCTTTGGACTTGGTGTGCTCTTCCCTTGGGTATGACCGTCCTCTTCTTTCCGATTTCTGCATAAAAGATCGAGAGGGACGTGTATCAATACTTTGATATCTATCAGGCTTTTTCAAGTTATCCCTATTTCTAAGGTTATATCTTTTCTCAGAGTGCTCCCTCTGGGGAGACTGGTGTTCTCGAGTCGGAGTTCTTTCCCTCCGCCGAGGAGACCTTCCTCTGGACTGGTAAACTTTTTCTTTGGGAGTGGACTGTTTGTTTCCATCCCAACTCTTTTTAGGAGTGTTTAGATTATTTTTAATAAGTCATTTTTCAGGATTTTCAAGTAGTTGGGATTTTACTGGTTTCCCACCCAAACTATCTCTACCTAATTCTTCAAAGCATTTTTCTATAATTCTGGCAAGCTCAATTGGTTGATCTGTTATATCTGTTTCTTTCAATTTCTGGCGGATCGCCACAGATGCTGCTTCTCCTTTTATGTTGGCTAGTAATATAGCTGAGACCTGCTTGAAGTCTTTCAGTAATTTCATACCAAGAGTTAAAGCAGGTTCTGGACCGTATTCATTCTGAATTTGTTTTAGCACATCCGGTATTACCGCCATGGACGGAACACCATGTGTTTTTGTGTAAATGGAAGCAAAGACTGTACCCCAAGTGTCACAGTCCTCCACATGTGGTGCGACCCCCATTGGAAGGCAGATAGTCAGAATTCTGTGTTTCTCAATAGGGGTAGTATTCGGGAATACTGCCTCTATTTGAGTAATTTTCTGTGCTAACCAGAAAGGAATTTGTTCCCGTTTTGCGGGAGTTTTTCCAAGACATGATTGTATGTTCTGTGGTGTAATTTTATTTGTGTTCCCCTGATGAGGGGTCAGCTGTGGAACATTAATAGCTGTTTGGACTGTTGCAGTCCACATTACATATTGGACTAACTGTCTATGTTTTTTAATCAGTAATTTTAGCTGTGCTAAAAGTTCTTCTCTTGACATTTTTTCAATGTCTGGATGTGGTGTGTAGCTGGCTAGAACCGGCCACGTTGCTCCTGGTCTACCTAGTGGACCGAGCCTGGTGATGTGATCGTTATGTTTTAGGGCGCCTTTAAACCAGAGCAGGTGCTCTTGGTATTTTAATGGGATTTCAATCTCCTCGAAAGGAGTGTACTCTTCCGGTGGTTCCTCTATTTTGTAATAGTGAAACTTGTGTGTTGTAGCGTTTGCCGCTGGAAAGTTTATCCAAGAATAGAATACCTCTGACTGCCGATATTCGTGTGCCTCTATCACGAAAATGACTGTACCACCTCGTGATGTCAGTCCGTTTTCTATAAGTTTTAACGTTATAATTTTTCTTATGTTGACCGGAATGAGTATAGCTCCATTAGTTGATTTGCTAGTATAGCAGCACCCCTTTCTTCATCACTCATTTTACTGTCAGAAAGGTTTTTTGTTGCAGATCAGGTTTTCAAGGAAACAAAGATTAGGTGCACAATATTTTGGAACACTGTATCCTTCAACGCTGACTAAACCAGAAACTCTACATAGGAATCTCTTCCTACTAAGTTCCGGCGGATTTTAACCTTTCACCCACTCCAGCCGTCTATTGGAGTATTTACGGGAGAAAGGGTCTGTGTGAAAAAGCACGACTGAGTTACTCTAACGTCTTGCGTTAGTTTTATCGCCTTACCAAACGTTGGGCGCCATGTAGTGTAGTTCCTATTTTCCCTATAGGCCCTGCGCATTGGAATAACATAAACAGCAGTGTAGACGTAGGACTGCGGTCTTCTAGGTCTCTACTGACTATGTTAGACTTAATTTAGGTTTGCTCCAGCTAGCTCAGAGGTCACTGGAAACTTTCTTGACCGAATAGGAAGTGATCAGCTTCCCAGTTTTCAGACAAGAAGGGATTTAGCTTCCGACAACCGCATTAACATGACAACTTTGCTCCTCAGAATAAGAGTCAATCTCTAGAGTCGTGTGAAACAATAGACAGCTATTTCACTCAGTCAGTTGTGCAGATTTACTTTCACCAGGAAGCAGAGAATAGAGAGACGGGCGTTTTCAATAAAAGATATTATTTATTGAGCAGTCTTCCTTCTAATGCAAGAGAAATGAATTGCCACAATTGCAAGACTTGTTATTATGAAAAGTGCGTACAGTAAAAGGAGGATTACGAAACAATACTGTAAACAATACTGTAAAAGCATTGATATGGTTTCTTAGCCATAAGATAGTTAAAATGAATAAAATATATACATTCATATATACATTAGCTAACGACCTCAACTGGTGCTTCTAACTACGCCTACCCCGGTGTACCTGACCTAAGCCTAATACATGGGAGGGAGTAAGTAAGTAGCAGTTTAAGTTAAGTTGGTTTTGCCAAGAGTTTGTTTCAAGAATTCTCTCTAAGGGTTTAGTCAGCACCGTACCTCTGGAATAGAATGCAGGAGGTCTGGTATCTCCTCTCAGGACCCGATATCCCAGTCACCCGCAAGGATTTTCTCGGCAGGAGTAAAGACAGCGTCTTTCTCAGCGCGTCAAGGAGGAGGGGCAGCATCCGTGGGCTTCTCACATCTGCTGGGCTCTCTGCAAGGGGACAGCTGCTCTGCTTCAGTATTCACCACCACTGTGTGCTTGCTTAAGGCAACGTTGGTATATTTATACCTGAAAGGTGCCGAGTATGACGTACGTTTTTGGACATAAGACGTCAATAAAGATGTCACTAAGAACTGGTCGTTCTTACGGTGCTCGCAGGAGTTCTATTACTTATCAAAACAAAGCAAACAGGGCTTTCCCAGGTTGCTGGGGGGTTTGAGATGTCGAAAGAACTCGTGTGCTATCCAGGAATCTAAGGAAGTGGCTTCTGCTGTGTCATGGACTGTCATGAGCTGCTGAGACGAGTTACTGAAATATGGCTCTGATCGTTATGCCATTATAGGGATATGTATTGATTATAGCCGTACAAGGGCATGAGGTCACAATATTGATCAGGGTCCTAGATAAAACACAACAGTGTCAGAATTTAAATGGAAATACTTGCCAAATCATAATTTACTTTCCACAGAATTCAGCTATTTGCTCTTCTGCGG